>NC_091358.1:12605345-12899788 GCF_038502225.1 Cherax quadricarinatus
CGAAGAGTTTAACAACTGTATGTCTGCTGACATACAAGAATATCTGATCGATCATACTACCTCAGATATTCTGGAAACTGCAGCATTAGCAGACAATTACGAAATTTCTCACAAACTTGTACGTACTAAAACACAAAGAAACAAGGTAACTAAAAATTGTCCTAGAAGTTGGCAACCTAAATCAGCTGCTCATTGCCGGCCTGATGTACCTGCTACTGTAACTTCTCGTACCTTTACCAGGAAAACTCACAATCCTGAATCTGTCTCTGTGGCTAGACAGAAATCTGGTATCGAGAAGAAGAAAGTTAAATGTACCTATTGTAACAGAAAAGGACATACTAGAGAGTATTGCTATAAGTTAGAAAGAGATACGAGAAGCAGTCGTGCGGCTGGCGCCCCCACTCAAGTCGTATCCTCTTCAGAGCAACAAAGGCACCAAAATCCTAGCAATACCTCTGAACCTACTGTTTTAGATAATGTTACTCAGGATAGATGACTAGCGTCAGAAAGTGTATCTGACGAAAAGATTCGTTCAGCGATGAGTCCTTACTTTTCGAGAGATAAAGTAGGATTTGACGAATCACATCTAACTGAGATAATTTCTTTCAGAGACACTGGCAGTTATCTCACGTTATTAAGAGAAGATGTACTGCCCATAACTGACGATACCTATTGCAAGATAGATGTATTGTTAGAAGCCTATGGAGGGGCTGTTATAAAAGTGCCTCTGCACAAAGTTTATATTGAAACAAGCTATTATACTGGTTATATTTCAGTGGGTATATCCAGTGGTGTATTTCCCATCAGGTCAGTGGACTTGTTGATAGGGAACGATATCCTTCATGCTGGTATATGTAAGGAACCACTTGTGATTGATAATAACACTGATGATAATTATGCCATTGAAGCTTGTAGAGAGAAACCTATTTTATTTCCTCTCAGCGCAATTACTAGAGCTATGTCAAAGATTCAGCAACCATCCTTGTCTCCTGTTGAGTTAGTGGATGACAATGATTTGGGGTTGAATATGTTTAGTGACGCTCTGCGCCCAGGATCATTAACACTGACTCCCCCCGGTCATCAACCTAGTCAGGACACAACTGACGTTAAATTTCTAACTCATGATGATTTAATCAAGGATCAGTTTGTTGATCAGTCACTGGAAAGACTGAGAGATTTAGCAGTTACTGAGAGTGAAGCAAAGGATCTCGATAATTGTTACTATTATAGTAACGGTGTACTGATGGAGAAAACTACATGCAAGTTGTCAGCTGATAGTGTTTCCACCACAGTCAAGAATCTAGTAGTGTTACCAGTTACATTTCGTGAACAAGCCATTGATTTTGCTCACAATAGTCCCATAGGAGGACATTTGGGTGTCAAGAAGACACTCGGTAAACTGGCAAAACATTTTACTTGGCCAAAGATGAAGGAAACAGTAGCTGATCATGTGCGACGTTGCCACGTGTGTCAAGTGACAGGCAAGCCAGCACACTCACCTCCACCTCTCACTATGTTCATTAGTACCAAAGTTCAGTTCATCTGGACTAGAGATTGTTCAGACTCGTTCAAAAGGTTGAAGCGCTTGCTATCCTCTGCTCCTGTGTTGAAGAATCCTAATTTCAATCTTTCCATCTTTTTACATATAGATGCAAGTTATTATGCAGTGGGTGCTGTGCTGCTCCAACAGTCAACATCCACTGACATTTTCCATCCTATATGTTACTATTCATCTAAGCTTAAACGACACCAGAAAAATTATGCCACTATTGAGAAAGAGGCTATAGCTCTTGTGGTGTCCTTTGAACATTTTGACGAGTATTTGGGCACTTCCCCATTTAAAATTTACGTAATTTTATGCCCAAATACCTTTTGTTACTTGCTATGTCAAATTCAGTAAAGTAACTTAATCCCTCCAGCCCATATTAACTATATATACTCATGTCATGTCTAATTATTATCTTTATGTATTCACAGTATTGATGTGTGTGGTAAGGAGACATAAGCTGAGTGTTGAGTGAGTAGTGTGGTGCGGGTGATGTACTGCGTGACGCAACACTGTCCTGCCGCAGACCCCCCCCCTCACTACACACCTTAAGCTGTTTCATACTCAGATGTTCATACTGCCTAGCATTCCACAACCACTAAAGAGTGGAATGCAGTCTCCTCTACTATGATCGAGCCTCAACGTGCCCTCCTTGTCAGTGCTATCCAGTCTCTACACTGATGTACATAACCACGAGTATGAAGACATACGATACTGTGTACTGCCCTAGTACCTAGGGGCATATCCTAGTGACGGACGCTGTGAAATTGTAGAGGTGCTTGGCACAAGAGAGACTCTGATTAATGTTTAATTTTTATATTGATAATAATATTGATATGAGTAACCAGAAATAATGTGAAAGACATTCATACAACTCCTAGTGCGACCCTCTGTCGTGTTGGGGGGGTGTTGCAACCCCTGAATGGGTTACAATGATTATTATGTATATATAATGTATATTACCTTTTCATTTAATTTTATATTGCTTATATTTGCGATAATAGCTAAATCGTAAATGTATGACTTTATATTATTATTTGACTGTTATATTGTTATTTAGCTTATGTTGTTAGGATGTACATAAAATGTGCTTAGTTAGTCTTGATTGTCAAACTACTGTAATTATCGCTTGTCGCTCGTTATACTGCCGGCTTCTGAGCTGCAGTTGTCCACGTAGCTATCACGTGATCGAGGGGGGGGTGTCCTCACCTCTCGTGAAGTAGCCAGTCTGCTGGAGACTCGCTTGCTGGTTGGACAGATTGTCTGTCTCATTATTCTTGTTAGTTCTGTAGAACTTTGTTCACAGAACATTATAAAGACTTAGTGATTTTCGACGTTGTACTGAGGTTGTGTGTCACAGACACTGAGTATCTCAGGTCCTTAGCTATAGCTTCTGACCTAATTTTGTACTGGTTCCTGTGTATTGTCACAGTCACAGTTTTCCTATGCTGAACGTAGGTTCAGTATTTTGGGAGTTTTGTAACTTTTGTGGAGGATCTGCAGATGGTCCCCACTTAGTGTCGTTATATTATCTCCTTGTTCCTGATTCTGTGTCGCTGTCGCTTGATATTGTATTGCTATTGGGCTTAGCATTCTTTGTTGTTCAAGTAGACTGTTCGGGTTACCAGTCGGTCAAGAAGTTAGTTTATTTGAGGACTTTGTCAGTCACTTGTTTAAGTCTTATTCGAGTCTTGAGACATAGCTAACTACTTAAGAGCACTTACACGCATATACACACTTGTACATATTTGTAATATCTTATTAAATGTTAATGTACCTGACGGTACTTAAGAATTATAAATGTGATATGTGCTTTCAGCACAATAATATTGAACTCGAGAGATTGATTTTATTTTGATTGCTGTAATTAATTTAATTTGATATACCTCTAGACAACTTACTGCATAATAAATTTATTAAATTTTAATTTCTCTAGTTAGTAGCCTACCAGTTGTAATCCTAAAGCGCTATTAAACAATACTGAATTTTAATGGATAATTGAACAAGGATACTGACTACTTGTTACGAAAACCCAGTAACAGGCTGGATGCTAGAAGGGCAGTCCTTTCTAGTATTCACTGGAGATCTCTAAGCTTTTAGAATCGCGTTTTTTGTAACAATGGGTTATCCAGATAAATATACGAAGGATTTATATCCCCCAACTTCAGGTAAACCCAACCATGGCCCTTAAGGTTATCTAATTTAACATACGAGGTTATAACGCAATCAAATACATTCTTGCTGACCTTGTTGAGTCTGAACGACCAGACGTGCTGATGTTAAACAGCATGTGTGCGCGTGATCAACGTGTCAGACATTTATGATAAACCCGTCAATCCCCTGCCGATAACTGGAATGGCGTAGCTATTCTGGTGAAAGGCATTATCAAACTAATTCTTGCCCCTCCCATTTACATATTCTCACAGCATGGCTGTGGAAATTTACATGATATATGGTCCCATAATGCTATACACAACATATACTAGACCTAATACAAACATTAACATCCATGACCTCAACATACTTTTTAATCACGCACATCTACCTGTTTACCTCCTAGTTGACCTAAATGCCAAACACACGACCTTCCATAACTCCACTAACCTGCATGGTAGGCAACTACTTACTCGTCACACAAAACATCTCTACCACCTTGGTCCTTACTTCCCCACTATCTTCACACAATGGCCAAGGCACTCCTGACAAGATTATCACAAACAGAGCCAGTACACATCTACACCATTTCATTACACCTGGCCCACTCTCTGGATCTGACCACATTCCAGTTATTTTCCACGTCATCAAATCCCATACAAATTCCTGTACGCCCCTCTCCAGCTTACTCAGGCAGATTGGGATATATATATAAACATCTTGACAACAGATCTCAAACACATTACGACAATAAACCTGTATCAGACAGATTCACAAATCACACGTATTCATCAATTCATTAACCAAGCTGCTTTAATAGCCGTACCTATGACAATATAAAGTAAGGTATTCTTTCCGCCCATCAGAAAGAACTAGAAGACTGCTCACCTGTTAGACACCGTTTTCTTGCTAACCAAAATAGATTAAACACTATTCGTTGGGATCTTACCATACTCCGAGTACACATCATTCATAGTCTAGATGACGACCATGCTAGACACTGGCAATCCCTCTTAAGCACTACAGATGTTAAACGCACTGAAGATCCAAAAACTTTCTGGACCTTCATCAGAAGAATTATGGGCACCCCTAAGAGTTTTGAACACCACATCCACAACAATAGACATTAGACCCTGCTGAGGCTGTCCACATACTCAAAGATATATGGGAAAACATCTTCCAACCACATCCTCCTGACCCAGCTGCCACTGAACGCATTAGATATTGAAAGACGGGTATCTACACACGAAGACTTTAACCACTCTTGACCCTATCATATCTCTTAATTAACACTCCTCTACTCATCATCTCAACTCTCCGTTTTCTGTAGCTGATGTTCATTCCCTATTAATTCACCTTCCTAAGAAAGCATTAATTCACCTTCCTAAGGAAGCTCCTGAAGCTTCTGGTCTTTCACACACTGTTCTTAGACATATTCCACTTTCAGTGGCTTCTGCTATTACTGACCTCTTTAATGCTTCCCTAGCATCAGGATATTTCCCTCCCTCCTTTCAATCTGCTACATGTCTCATTCCGAAACCTGGTAAAGACTTGACTGACCCCAAGAACTATAAACCTATTAGCCTCCTTGAAATCATGGGCAAGACCTTTGAAAGACATAAATATGTGACTAAGGAATCACCTCGAGACAAAACTTACTGAACGACAATTTGGTTTCAGACAACATCGACCTACACAAGACGTTCTGAACATTATCCTGAATTATATACGCATAAACAAGGCCCAAAACTGTACCACTGCTCTTGTTGCTAAACACGTAGAAAAAGCTTTTGACACTGTTTGGCATGATGGATTAAAATATAAACTCTGCACCTCATTTGATTTCACAATAAATATAAAATTATGTAACTTTTTAGATGGCCGCACGATGCGTATACGATTTAGTAATCAATGTTCTGACTATTTCGCCTTACATGCAGGTGTTCCTCAGGGATCTGTCCGATCTCCTACACTATATATTCTTTACACAAATGATTTATCAGAACCACTCTACCCAAATACACTTATTCTATCCTATGAAGATGACATTACACAACTCACAACACATGAAAACATTAGATTCTTAGCACGCAGAAAACGTGAGGTCGACAGGATTACTGCACGAGAATTACAATGGAGAATTAAAACCAACCCGAACAAATCAAAGATAGAACATTAAAATGGTATAAAATACCGACAGGTTGTTAGGTAAGACACATACGCAACAGTTAGGTATCTTTATTATGAAACGTTTCGCCTACACAGTAGGCTTCTTCAGTCAAGTACAGAAAAGTTGATAGAAGCAGAAGATACTTGAAGACGATGTAATCAGTCCATCACCCTTAAAGTTTTGAGGTGGTCAGTCCCTCAGTCTGAAGAAGAGCATTGTTCCATAGTATGAAACAATATGGAGATGAAGTGACAGGATGGAGCTTTTTATATTGTTTCATACTATGGAACAATGCTCTTCTCCAGACTGAGGGACTGACCACCTCAAAACTTTAAGGGTGATGGACTGATTACATCGTCTTCAAGTATCTTCTGCTTCTATCAACTTTTCTGTACTTGACTGAAGAAGCCTACTGTGTAGGCGAAACGTTTCATAATAAAGATACCTAACTGTTGCATATGTGTCTTACCTAACAAATCAAAGATAACGTACTTTCACAGAAGGCGAGAAGTCCCAATTCCTGTCGAACTCAAAACAAGCACCTCCCGCACACCTATCCCACGCACCTCTTCCACATTATCCTTGGTGTTACCTTAGACAATAGCTTAACTTTCAAACCAAACATCACTGCCAAGACTGCAATGGCTAAGACTGCACTCTTGAGGCTTTATAAGCTAAAAGGAATGCATCCTAAGACAAAATTACACCTCTATAAAGCCATCATTCGACCTTCTTACTTATGTTCCACTTGCTTTGACGTTAACTGCTAAAACAAACGCTTTAAAATTCCAACGTATCCAGAATCGAGCATTACGTTGGGTGTTGGGAGTGAGGTGGGACGATTTCGCCACCAGCGAATCTCTTCATCTCACGACCAACACACCAGCTCTGAACGAGTACTGGAAGACACTAAGTGACAAACAACTTGACAGACTTGAGATATCATGACTATTGGACTTCATATTTAGGAGACACTGTCAGGCGTCCTTATAACAATGTAAATCTCTCTCTTTATGACCCCATTCATCCTCCCCGATACACCTAAGTTATGTCATATCTTGCAATATTGTACTTTAGCTGCTATTGTCGTTGAGCGGGTCCCTGTGTTAATGCTGAATAATTTGCGATGACGATTGCGCCATCTTTCCATAGTCCTAATTTAATTGTTGCGTGCCCAGTCTTGCGATGATACCCTCGAGAATCCAGTTACATTTATGCTTCCTTTGATTAGCAGTTGGGTCTAGTCCCGACACTTTCTCGTCTAAAATTTTCTTCTCCCCCATCTATTCTTCCTGTTCCCACTTGCGCCTCGCCCCTAGTGGGTCCTTACCTGCGAGTCCTCATTCATTCATTCAGGATGGAAAGGGGCTCGAGGCAAGGGTGCCCCGTGTCTCAGCTTCTTTGCGTTGATCCAGGATCCGTTCTATAGGGCTGTGCGATGGAGTGTAAGGGAGGAAGTGAAGAGAGATGAAGGGGCTGTGGAACCAGGGATAGTGGATTATGTGGATGATACCACGGTTCTATTCAGAAGGTCAAAGGATTTACGAAAGGTGGGTGAATTAGTGGAGCGTTTCGGAAGGGCAACAGGAATGACGATTAATAGGGAAAGTCTATGCTTATGAGGGTGGACAGCGTGGGTGGGGCTCTAGAACAGGAAGACGGCTGGCCCCTGGTGCGTCAAATTAAGGTGTGTGGATTTGTTCATATGGGAAACCTTCAGGAGGAGAGGGAGGTGAATTCGAAAAGCTGTGGATAGAGTTCTGGGTAGATTGGCGGGATTGCGTACAGGTCTGACGTTACACCAGCGTGCTATTGTGGTGAGTGTGCTTTTGTATGGTAAGCTGTGGCATGTGGTAGGTATGTATCCCTTGAATACATGCGATGAGAAGTGTCTGTTGAAGCGTGTACATCGATATATTTGGGGTTCGGGATGTGACTGGTTATCGAGATGTGCGTCTGCCGGAATGCCGGGGAGGGCTGGGGTTATTGGCGCTGCATCAAAGGATGTTGGGCATGTATGTTAAAACAGTTATTTGAGGGAGGGTAGGGCTGAAGGCACAGGTTTGGCATGGGTTCGAAGGGATTTGGAGCGTTGGGCGAGGGGTAGAGATGTCCAGATGTTTGAGGGAATGTTGAGGTTATTAATTTATGCACGGGACCCACGCAGGGTCAAGATAGGAAGACTGGCTCAGGTGGGTGGTAGGGAGGTCGTTGCTAAGGTGGAAGGTATATATCCGATGTATGCGTGGAGTGATATATGGGGCCGCTTAAAAGTTACGACTGAAGGCAATGGTAAGGCAGGTAATGTTTAAATTCCTCCAGGAGGAAGGGTGGGAAACCTGTCATATGTGGCATTTTGCCAAGGAGAGGAGTTGGAAATGAATGGTTGTCCAGAGCAATTGGTGTCAATTGCTGGCTGGACAAGTACTGTAAGGAAAATGCGGTAACATTCATTGACAACTGGGACCTCTTCTATGGCAGAAATGACATGTATGCCAGGGATGGGGTTCACTTATCTAGGTGTGGGGTGGGAGCACTGGCCAACGCAGTGGAGGGAGCTGTTAGGTCTTTAAACTAGGAATAATTAGTGGTATGGGTTTTGGCGGGAAAACTGTGAAGTCGCAGGGTAGTAACATGAGTACTACGAGAACTAGTAATAGGCAAAATGAGGAGGATATTGGAAGGCCAGTGGCACTAATTGACAAGGACAGTAATAAGTTGAGTGGAATAACAGAAAGGAGCAGGAAGGGTAAAGAGAGTGGAGGGTCCTTAAGTATATATTACACAAATAGTCGCAGTGCTAGGAATAAGATGGACGAGTTGAGACTAGTTGCTAGTGCAGGTAACATAGATGTATTTGCCATTACTGAGACGTGGTTTAACTCAAAAAGTCGGGACATGCCTGCAGAATGTCACATTCAGGGTTTTAAATTGTTCCAAGTAGATAGAAGTATCGGGAAGGGGGGTGGGGTGGCATTGTATGTCCGAGATCGCTTGAACTGTTGCATAAAAACGGGTATTAAGTCTGAAGTAACACATACAGAGTCTGTTTGGATAGAATTTTCAGAGGGGCATGAAAAATTAATTTTAGGTGTGATATACCGTCCCCCAAATTTAGATAGGGACCAAGGGAGACTACTATGGGAGGAAATTGTTAGGGCCACAAGGCACGATAATGTAGTAATTCTAGGAGACTTTAACTTTAGTCATATTGATTGGAATTTCTTGACTGGGAATTTAGAATCATACGATTTCTTAGAAGTAGTTCAGGATTGTTTTTTGAAGCAGTTTGTGACAGAACCTACAAGGGGAAATAACCTGCTTGACTTAGTTCTGGCAAACAATGAATCCCTTGTTAATAATTTAGAAGTTTCCGAGGAACTGGGTGCTAGCGACCACAAATCAATTACATTTAGAATTGAATGGAAGTATGATAGTAGGGATAACTCAGTAACAGTCCCAGATTTTCGCTTAGCAGATTACGATGGGCTTAGAGAACACTTATCTGTTGACTGGGGTAACGAAGAGAGCTATCAATATGACAGTTTTCTGAACACAATACATGCTGCTCAAAGAACGTTTATCCCTTATAAGGAAATTAGATCAAATAGAAATGACCCAAAATGGATGAATAATAGGCTGAAATATCTACTAGGGCATAAGAAAGGAATTTATAGGCGTATCAAAAGAGGCGAGGGTCATCTTATGAATCAGTATATTGACATTAAGAGGGACATTAAAAAGGGGATAAGAAAAGCTAAAAGGGACTATGAAATTAAAGTTGCTAGGGATTCTAAAACTAACCCAAAAAGTTTTTTCCAGGTATATAGAACAAAAGTCAGAGATAAGATAGGTCCCCTTAAAAATAACTATGGGCATCTTACTGACAAAGAGAATGAAATGTGCTCGATTTTAAATAATTATTTTCTCTCGGTTTTTACGCAGGAAGACACTAATAATATTCCGGTAATTAATTTTTATAGTGGATCAGAAGAAGATAAATTATGTAACATCACAGTCACTAGTGAAATGGTTGTGAAGCAGATAGACCGACTGAAGCAAAATAAGTCACCGGGTCCTGATGAGGTTTTTTCAAGGGTTCTTAAGGAATGCAAAATGGAAGTCTGTGAACCATTAACTAATATTTTTAATTTATCTCTTCAAACAGGTGCAGTGTCTGATATGTGGAAGATGGCTAATGTAATTCCTATTTTTAAAACAGGGGACAAGTCGTTACCGTCAAATTACCGCCCAATAAGCCTGACCTCAATTGTAGGCAAATTACTAGAGTCAATTATAGCTGAGATTATAAGAAGCCATCTCGATAAGCATAGCTTGATTAAAGATACTCAGCATGGATTCACAAGAGGCCGGTCCTGTCTAACTAATTTATTAACTTTCTTCAGTAAAGCTTTTGAGGCTGTTGACCACGATAAAGAATTTGATATTATTTACTTAGATTTTAGTAAGGCATTTGATAGAGTTCCGCACCAAAGACTGTTGAAGAAAGTAGCAGCTCATGGCATTGGGGGAAGGGTGCTCTCGTGGATCGAATCATGGCTCACAGACAGGAAGCAAAGAGTGTCCATAAATGGGGTTAAATCCGAGTGGGGATCAGTAACAAGTGGCGTTCCACAGGGATCAGTCTTGGGCCCGTTGTTGTTTATAATATATATCAATGATCTTGATGAAGGAATTACTAGTGATATGAGCAAATTCGCCGATGACACGAAGATAGGTAGGATAATTGATTCAAACGTAGATGTTAGGGAACTTCAGGAGGATTTAGACAAACTCTACTCTTGGTCAGAAAAGTGGCAGATGCAGTTCAATGTAGATAAATGCAAGGTTCTGAAGCTCGGGAGTGTCCATAACCCTAGCACTTATAAGTTAAATAATGTAGAACTTAACCATACAGATTGCGAAAAGGACTTGGGGGTTATGGTAAGCAGTAACCTTAAACCAAGACAGCAATGCCTAAGCGTACGTAATAAGGCAAATAGATTACTGGGATTTATATCAAGAAGTGTAAGCAACAGAAGTCCAGAGGTCATACTGCAGCTTTATACATCATTAGTAAGGCCTCACCTAGATTATGCAGCTCAATTCTGGTCTCCATATTACAGAATGGACATAAATTCGTTAGAAAACATTCAGCATAGGATGACTAAATTAATACATAGCATTAGAAATCTTCCTTATGAAGAAAGATTGAAGACTCTTAAGTTACATTCACTTGTTAGACGAAGAATGAGGGGAGACCTGATCGAAGTGTATAAGTGGAAGATAGGTATTAATAAAGGGGATATTAACAAGGTCTTGAGGATATCTCTCCAAGAGAGAACCCGCAGTAATGGATTTAAATTAGATAAGTTTAGATTTAGAAAGGACATAGGAAAGTATTGGTTTGGAAATAGGGTAGTTGATGAGTGGAACAGTCTACCTAGTTGGGTTATTGAGGCTAGGACTTTGGGTAGTTTCAAATTTAGGTTGGATAAATACATGAGTAGGATGGGTTGGATTTGAGTGGGACTTGCACATCAGAGCTTATTTCTTGGGTAGCATTGAAAATTGGGTAGGTCAAATGTTTGTTAGTGGGATGAATTGTAAAGGACCTGCCTAGTATGGGCCAACAGGCCTGCTGCAGTGTTCCTCCTTTCTTATGTTCTTATGTTCTTATGTACAATATATTGCCGTCTGGAGAAGTGTTGGCAAATAGGCGTGTGCAGGAGGGAGGGGAGTGTATGTGTGGGGACATTGACACTTTCGTTCGGTATTTTTTGGTACGAGGTTGGAACCAGTGAGGGAGTGGTTTAGTAGGGTTTTACGTATGGTGGGTGGAGGTGAGATTAGCGTTTTAAGGGCGTTAAGCTTAGATGGGGGGGGGGTGCCGGTGCAGAACGCAATGGGATATCTAGTCACGGACTGTGTATACGTCATGGGTTTTCAGACATGTGTCAGTAAGGGAGAGAATCAGGACACTGGCAACGATATTTTATGGGACGCAACGGAGGAATAAGGACATCACTGGGAACAGATGGCATTTAACCTTTTCGGAGGGATATCCTAGCTTCCGCGTCAGGGACTTATGGGCGTTGCAATCTTAAGGGGTAAAATGAGCTGGCTTCTTGAGGTATGCGTGGGCGCGAGTGATGCTTTTGATAAGTAAAGGTGTTGGTGTAAGGTGTGAGGGAGGTGTATGTCTTGGTGACTGGGAACATTTCGTGTGTTGAGTTTGGATCAACACAAACCCGGTTGTGGGTGAGCGTATAATAGTGCTCTTTTAAGCAGGTGTGTTTTCATGAATTGTTATATAACAGTCGCTTATGTGATTGATTGTATCACGTACCTTGAGGTATGCTGTCTGTCTCTAAGGAGGAAATTAAATTGAATTGTGTGCACATTAGGGTAAGTTCTTACCACATGATTATGGAAAACCATGTGAATGCACGATCCAAGTATGTGTGGGGAACCGTATGTATGGCATTCTGGAAGGGGGGGGTCCAAAGGTTGGTTCCCCTAGAAGGGATAATCAGGTGTTGGTCCTGGTGATCATGACGTATGCTAGCTGTAGATACACGAAGCGCGTTTGGTGCGCATGGCGTGCAGCATGGGTACGGATTCCACGCACAAGGGAGTGGCGTGGGTAATGTGTAGGTAGGGACAGTCATGTGCGTGTCCAAGCACGAGGTATAGTAGTTTTGTACCGTAAGACGTAAAGGTTAGTTTTCCGGTGCTATGCGACACTATGCTGATAGCTTTGATATGAATATCGTCATTATTATGTAACGTGTAAGGTACGCTGTTAGCGCCACTGTTATGGTCAGGAAAACGCGTGTACGGCATTTAGGAAGGTCAGGATGATAAGACGTTTAGTGGTGAATTGTATAAAAACGGACCAATGTGACGGCATTTAGAAAGGTCAGGATGATAGACGTTTAGTGGTGAATTGTATAAAAACGGACCAATGTGTTGTAGGAGGGTTGGGTTAGCAGGGTCATTGAACCTCGTGTCTCATAATGCAAGAAATATGAAGCAAAGGATGAATGTAGTCCAGTTATAACCATACATGTTTGATGGTATTGAAATTATTTATGTATTAATGTTTTAAATTTAAAATTTGTCAACGCTATAAGTATTGTACTATGTTCTTATATGATGTATCATTAAGTATGATTTAGGGACATACTAGGTGGCTCAAGGTGTAAATAGTGGCTTTGTAAATGCCGCGTACTTTATATGGTGTATTATGTTCGTGTTCTGTTTTGTATACCTGTTTAACACAGGATGGATTTTTTTTATATATATTTATTATGTTGTAATATGGAGTTTTAAATAAAATATAAAAAAAAATTCAGTGGTGGAGTGTACTCTTACTATGGTTGGCAGTTTACAGGGGCTCGCCCTGACGAGAATGTCTCTAGCACATCCATATACATTTGCCCAACCTATGTTTTATAGGCTACCCTAGCCACGGCTTTTGTAACCTTCCTTTCTCATGTACCAGTTGCCTTTTCCACCACACTTATAACTATTACTACTACTTGTACTACACCTCACTAAGCCTACGCATACCCTGTGTTTCCATGTATTGTTTGTAACGGCTTGACAATGCTCCTGGAAAGCGAAACGTTAAGATAAGATTTCGTTCGGATTTTTAACCCCGGAGGGTTAGCCACCCAGGATAACCCAAGAAAGTCAGTGCGTCATCGAGGACTAACTTATTTCCATTGGGGTCCTTAATCTTGTCCCCCAGGATGCGACCCACACCAGTCGACTAACACCCAGGTACCTATTTGCTGCTAGGTGAACAGGACAACAGGTGTAAGGAAACGTGTCGAAATGTTTCCACCCGCCGGGAATCGAACCCGGGCCCTCCGTGTGTGAAGCGGGAGCTTTAGCCACCAGGCCCCTAATAAAATGTCACAGTTGCATTTGAGTCCTTTTACTTAACACATACGAGTTACTATGCCACGTTTGAGAAAGACATTAGCTCTAGTAGTGTCGTTAGAGAATTTTGATGTGTATTTGGGCACCTCTCAATTTAAAATTACTATTCTCAGACCACAATCCTCTTGTCTATATAAATACTACTATGAAGTCTAAAAATGCTAGGATCATGAAGCAGGCTCTCAGAAGCCAGCCATACTTAATTAGTATAAATCATATCAGTGGTCGTTGTAATGTAATTGCTGATGCTCTCTTGTCCTTAGATTGCAGTTAAAACACTAGAATTAACGTAATTTTGTGCCCAGAGTCTTGCTCGTTATTTGCTACTATGATTAAATTCAGTAGACTAACTTGACTAACCAGCCCATTTATAGATGTACAGGGTGGGTCAAAAGCACTTACAATTGTTTCACTACTTGTTCACGTTCTCTACTTAATTTATCCAAACCATAATTCCAAAACATTATTCCAAACCAGTACTCCATATCCCTTATTTACGTTTTAGAAATGTTATTAAGCAATTTCCAATTTCAGTTTCGATTTTTTCATCTTTTTTTTAATTTTTAAGACACTGTGCCCAATGGCAAACAATTTAAATAAAGAACAAAAAGTGGATACTAAAGCAGTATTGAAGTGTGAAAATGCGGAGCAGGTGCGCACATCATGGCAAGGAGCCTTTAACACTCCCACCTTCACCCCAGGCAATTTATCAAGAAATATCTGAAAGCACACGTTCGGTGGTTAATTTACCGAAATCTGGTCGCCTTAAGACTTCTATGACTTTAGAAAATGAGACTAGAATGGCTTTTGACATTTGTGAAGTCCAAAAAAGTCCACAAGACACGCTTCAATGGAACTATCCATACCAAGAACATCCTTGCGACACCTAATGCGTAAGGTGAAATTAAAACCATACCTCCCACGACTGGTGCATGGCCTTTTGGAGGAAGACCCAGATCGCCGATTGCAATTCTGCGAAATGATACGTGACCAAATCGCTAAGGAGCAGCCGGACCTGGGTAAGATCATGTCAGATGAGGCTTCAAATTGTCAGGTCACGTGATCAAGCACGTTTGGGCACACTCAGGTCAGGCTGGACGGCAAGTTTCTTCCTAGAGAACAAACCTGATTAATCACACTTTACTACTGATTATCCTAGATTTATTTCTACATAACTTACTGAATAAAATTATTGTAAAAGTTTAAATAATTAATGTAACAGTTTAAATAATTATGTGAACGTTTATATAATTATTGCAAAAGCTTAAATAAGCACTTACACTCTTAAGATGTGCGGAGTTAGATACGCCTCCCGTTCAGTGCAAAGTTGCAGTGTTGGCTCGCTTGGCTGGGAGCATTCGCGTTCCTCTTGCTTCTGCACATATTTTACATAAATTATTTTTTTTACACATTGCTAAGTTTCTGGTTTTAAGAAATGTGTAAAAGTTTTAATTTTATGCTTTACAATTTTACTGGGAAGCAATCCAGGATCAATGTATGTGAGCTTTTCTGCTGCTGCTTATTAAAAACTGCATTTCTCACGACTCACCGGAATTTGTAATTTTAAAAACTGTACCTTATGAAACTTACAGTACAATGTGTAACTGCATACCTTTAATGAGAATTAAAAATCGCCAGGTGTTGCCCGTCTTATTCGTCAACTCTGAAGTATTATATGCTTTTGTTAGAATACTTAACTGATACAGCAATACCATGGCATCTTAATACAGAGAATAAGTTTTAACAACTCTATAGCCAAATCTGACCCACTTCACAGACCTGATTTTCTCTCGCTAGTGGACCCCATCCACCATGTGACTGCTACTATTGATGCATTACTACATCCACTGACTCCACTACTATACTGACCAACAGAGGATGTTTCTACAACTCCCTTGCTAAACCTCTGACCCCCCCCCCCACCACCCACCCCCACCACCACCTCTAAACTCTTTCCACTGGCTACCCTATAAAAATCAATTTACATTATGATAAAAGCCTTTGGTGGGACAATGTATTATTAAAATAAAAAGGTACTGCACATGTCTCCCCACCACTGGTAGATCTTCACGTTTATAGTTTGGTACCACGGGCCTGCACCTCATTAAGCAGCATTGTTCTACTTGTTAAATAAGATTCAGGCGAATGCCTATGAATGCAATGATCGGGATTTTTGTGGCAATGAAGGTGAAGGGCTTAAGCTAATTCCCAACTTAGTACACGGAACTTTCTCCAATGACTAATAGGATGTTCTCACTGAAGCCTTTCAAGAAATTTTTTTAAAAACTCGCATGAAAGCTTCCAACTACTACTACTGTACTCCGAAAATCCAACTTCTTAATATACGGCTTCAACCTTCAAAAAACTGGGTAGTAGGATGCCTCTAATGAAACCTGAAGTTTTGAAGTAAAAAAAGCTACTTTGTGGAAGAATATTTAAGAAAAAATGAGCCTGCAATAATTAAACATGGATGTTTGTGATCAAATATTAACCAACTGAAAAGTATTATACATTTACGTTTTACAAAAGCGGTAAGTAGAGGAATATTAGACGAGGGACGCAACACCTGCGTGTTTCTTTTGTTGACTTTGCACCAACTAGTGACTTCATCAAATACAGAAGGTAATACTGTAGACAGAAGGCAGGACGTAGTTTGCGGTGATAACTCAGCCTTGAAAGTGGTTATAGTCTTATTAGTCTACATTATAATAAAAAGCGCCAAACCTACATGGGTCATATAGCGCTAGTCTATGAATCACGACTGATGAATTTAACATTTTTTAAGACCGAGGGAATAATCACATCAACCTACTTCATGTTTTCCTGTCTCCAGCATTATTCACTATATTGGATTAAAAATCAGTAAAACGTCCCCGCAAAACATACCAGTGTTTTACAATTATTATTATTAAGGGGGAAGCGCTAAACCCGGAGGATTATACAGCGCCTGGGGGGGATGTGGAAGGCATTCAGGCTTAATTCGGGGAACTGGAGCACAGATCCAATTCCCTAAATCAAGAGCCCCTCACCAACATCAAGGAACCTTCCTTGAGGGGAAGTGTTTTACAAGTTAATATACGTGCAAGTTATTTAATTCTATGAGGTGGAGCCAGTCAATATGAAACAAAGTTACGTAGGTAGTTTACATGTAGGAAAAGCACTTGACCATGTAGCTCATTCAGCACACTAAAAAAAATATGTACAAAGCACTAAAATTCGTAAAAATATTAACATGAATAAAAGAAAAGTTAAAAATATTTTTAAATGAAGAATGTCAAGACACTTAAAAATTCAATTTGCTACAATATCGGTAATTATATAAAAAAATGATAAATGTAGAAAGGCCTATGCCATGGGCATTAATCATCGGGAAGCGCTAAACCCGTAGGATTATATAGCGCCTGTGGGGGGATGGAAGGCATTCAGGCTCAATTCAGGGAACTGGAGCACAGCGCTAATTCCCTAGATCAAGAGCTCACCAGCGAGCCTCCTTTGAGGGGTATGCCATGGGCAAAGTGATAAAATGTGTTCCACGGAGACCTCACAAGGCAGTTTCCTCAATGCCTGAGAGGCTCACGATCCACAGAACTGAACATGTCCTTACCTTGTATCAAATACAAATAACTTCCATCCCCCAGGTACATGATCCATACAGGTTTTGTACCCCCCGTCCGGTAAACAGTTAACGGTGCTCAATAAATAATCCTCTTCCTCCATAACTCAATATACAAATTACTAACGGTGGTTATTCTCTACCCTTTATATTAATGTAGGAGAAGGACTTACCAGAACTGTGAGCGAAGTGATGACAGAACTGACCTCCCTTAGTACGTCATGTTGCTGCCTTCATTACTGCCTGTGAACGAAACATTTTTAATTCAACAAATCTGCCTGTAATTATTATTATTGCACATGTTTACCCGTTATTAATTATGGAGGAGCGCTCGACTTATTATGGTATAGTACTGCAACTAGGAATGAGAGGTACTTAAGCTGGATTCAAGAAATGAAGATTTGGGTCGCTATTAATAACAAACTTGGATAATTGCAACTTCCTGTATTTATACAAATGACTTATGCCACGTTGTCAATTCTCTGGATCTAGAGCCCTTGACCAGCATCAAGGCATCTCCCAGCATATTAAGATGAATTTAGGCATTTTTTCTGCATATGCTGGTGTGAGGCTCTTGATACAAGAAATTAAATATCCTCCTTCTCCTTGGATCAAACCCAAATGCATCTTACCCTAAATGCTGTACAGTACCGGCAAGTTCAGCACTCCCATCAACTCTGAAGAGCGTAAAAAAAGTAGTCTCCGTCAGTACGAGAAGCTGCACCCCTCCCCTACAAGCTCTCGCCTCTCAATGCCTCAGCAGCCACGCGCCCCGGCCCACGCCACCCTCCTATAAGTGACACAAACCTTAACATCTATAGTTTTATTTTGTCTGCCTTGTACGATTCAAAACTCTCTCCTGATTATAGGAATCGGTTTGATTAAGACTAACTAATTAAATTCTAACGTAGAAGCTAACGTTACACTAAGTTTATTCAGGTTTCTTGCCTTATTTTATTCTAACCCCTTTCATAATTACTTCTGTACAACCCTTGTGGTTTAACGCTTCTTTTTCATTATAATAATAATTTCCTAATTACTGGACCATTTCATTGCTGGCAAGTAATAATTAAATTAAATCCTAACCTGACATACAACTTAATATTAAGTGCATTTCGGTTCCTTATATAAATTTAGATTTTTTTTTACAATTGTTTTATGGATACATCAGGAGCGTGTTGCTACTTTATTGTATATGATAAGTTTACTCGGGAACCAAAGCTGTTCCTGAAGCCGCTTCATTAACGCTGATCCTCTTCAGGTTAATGCTGAAGCTAATGTTAATATTGATATTTTTTTTTATATTTTATTTAAAAACTTTACAGCTTGATATTAAGATATAAAATGGGTACAGTAGGATCCTCAATCCTACACAACATACACTAACCAATTATTAACAACACATTGTAATTGACATAAAAGAGGTTACCCATATACACTCACAAAATTTTCCATATAACATACTATGATAAACAATATAAACTATAACTATATAAACTATATAAAATATAAACTATATACAACTTTCAGATTTGTATAGTTAACATACTATGACTGACATATGACAAAGGTTCACAACCTTCACAGGAGATGTTGTTAGGTAAGACACATATGCAACAGTTAGACAACTTTATTCCGAAACGTTTCGCCTACACAGTAGGCTTCTTCAGTCGAATACAGAAAGTAGGCAGGAACAGTAGAGATGTGAAGACGATGTAATCAGTCCATCACCCTTAAAGTCGTAGAATTTGAGGTTGTCAGTCCCTCGGCCTGGAGAAGTTCAGTTCCATAGTCAGGAACTATGGAACTGAACTTCTCCAGGCCGAGGGACTGACAACCTCAAATTCTACGACTTTAAGGGTGATGGACTGATTACATCGTCTTCACATCTCTACTGTTCCTGCCTACTTTCTGTATTCGACTGAAGAAGCCTACTGTGTAGGCGAAACGTTTCGGAATAAAGTTGTCTAACTGTTGCATATGTGTCTTACCTAACAACCTGTCGGTATTGTATACCATTTTGATGTTCAACTTCACAGGAGATAATCAGAGTAATAACCTACATCACAATCTCGGTTAAAAACAATTACATGCTCTTCCCAAAATTAACCCCTATACAATAAGAAGTACCTAAGCACATACATACGTGCCTCACTACAATCTCTCTTTAAGCATTGAAAAAAAAAAAATCAAATCCTAAGCCTCACACTTATACTAAATAAATATTAACAAATATTACTAAATATTACTACAGCCTCTTCCAATGCCTGAGCACATTATATAAAATCTGAGACTAAACCATACTGTCCCATTACAAACTTTTAACGAGGCATTACAAATTTATGGAAGTCATTAGCATTCCATCTCGCAGCAACTGGATGAGCACATTACATAATGGCAAAATAAAGACAGTACACTCGCTAAAAGCCCACAACACTAAACACAAACATAATTTAAATAACCTCTCATTGCGATACAATTATCGCACATGAAATATGCCCAATAAAGGCTATAAACGCACACTCTACATAAGCCTAAAGCTCTTCACGGTCTTAAAACTATAATCTTGACACCATTCACACTTAATACATGAAGAAGGTCATGACGACCCTGACACATCAAACACAGAATTCTCCATTCGGTACTACGTAATTACTTGATATCACCTTTGCTTTCTGTGCCCACTTGCATGCTACATACACGTATGCCACTCATCTACACCTTCATATACCCACATACACCTTACTCTCACCCCTCCCCAGGAGGCGACCCCGCTGTGTCCCCCTGAAATCCCCCTTCCCGTATGTAATCCCCAAACCCCCCCCCCCTTTACTCTCTCAGCCCAAGTCGTAGATTGATGAGAAACCCTAACGTTAACATTCTATACCCTTCCGAAAAATCCTTCTCCCACCTCCTCCCATACAGTTCTCTATTACGACACATCGTACGATAAACCGTTACCGCTAGTACCCGCCTCCGCACCTCACAATTCCCCCTCCCCCTCATCACCCACGATATATATATATAATCCACTATTATATAATCCAAAGCTCTTATAACACTCTCATCGAACCCTCCCACATCTAGGCTTAGTGCACGCAGAACCGACACCCCTCGGCCCCCCACCCCCTGTACTACCCTACTTAACCAATACCTAACACCCTCCAGTCCCCCACAAAAGTATACTGCATGGAACGCCGTCTCATCCTCCCCACAGATTCCACACCTTCCGCCCACAATTATCCCTCTGGTTCTTAAAACCTTCCCCGACGGTAGTATGCCATGCAAAAAACGATACGTTACCTCCCTTACCCTAGGCTTTAACTTCAACTTGCTAAACCTATACCAAATACTCTTCCATGCGTACATGGGGAACAATCCCTCAACTGGTACAACAATCCTGTCTGCAAGCAGCTTACACAAAACCCCTACTCGAATTTTCCTGGGTTCTCTAACCAACATCAAAGCCCTCAAAATAGTTTCACATTCCCTCAACTCCACACCACCATACAACTTACCCAACCTATCATACTTTTCCCAGCTGCCCTCCACTCACACCTTCGCGCAAAACCTCCCATTTAAGAAACACATTTAATCCTCCTTCTCAGATCCATCAACCCCAACCCACCCTGGCGCACAGGTAACATTACAACCTCTCTCCTCAGCCAATCGCACCTTGAACCCCACAAAAAGTTAAACACTCGTCTCAGAATTCCCACAATCGCCGTCCCTGTTAATGGGAACACGGCTGCTACGTGCCAAACCTTACTATACAATAATACATTTATAACAATCACTCGTTGCACGAGAGTTAGATGATGAGGTCGCAATGCACCCAGACGCCCCTGAATCCTTTCCATTAATCTATTCGAGTTTTCCTCTCGAGCAGCGTCCAAATCATCCTTATAGGTGATACCACAAATTTTTAAAGACACCGTTTGTTTTCTCACAACGTTACATCTCCCCCCCCCTCCACCCAATCACCCAACCCCATGATCATTGACTTCTCTCTATTTACCTGCATCCCTGTTGCATTTCCGAACTGTTGCACATCATCATCCAAAACACCCAACGCCATCCCCTCCCGAACCAGGACTGTTGTATCGTCTACGTATCCTATTATTCCCGGCCACACTTTCCCTACCCCCCCCCCCCATACCTCCACTCGTGTCACATACACAACGTTCAACCATTCTATAGAAGGGGTCCTGAATGCACGCAAACAACATTTGTGACATGGGACACCCCTGCCTAAGTCCCCTACCCATTACAATCTCCTTCCCCAAGCATCCATTAATCTGTACCCTCATCTTGGCTCCATTGTACAACGTGGTTACCCAATTAACTATTTCTTCCCCATAACCCTGCCTCCTAAGTATAGCTCCCAATGCTCCTCTTTCCACCCTGTCATAGGCCCCCTGCCAGTCTAAAGCCAACAACGCCGCCCTCCCTCTCCCCCCTTTTGACTCCACAAAACTTCTCAGTATTCCATGACCCTCAATCATCGACCTTCCAGGCAAACCATACTGCGTTTTCGAAACCACTCTCCCTACCACACATTTGAACCGATTACCCAAGACTTTAGCGAACAACTTATAATCAGCACATAACAGAGATATGGCACGGTACTCCTTGAGGGTGTGCTGCCCCTTACCCTTCTGGACCAACACTACAACTGCTGTTGCTTGCTTGTCCTCCATCACACCCTTCTCCTTCATCTGATTAAATAACCTACCCATGAAACCCCTTATCACCTCCCAATGTTGGAGATAAAATTCAGCCGGGAGACCATCTATTCCCGGTGCTTTGCCTTTCCTCATTCCCCTTAAAGCCAACTCTATTTCCTCCTCTGTTATTACCCCCCCTAAAGCCTTTCTATCACTATTCCCTAAATTACACGTCACATACTCACACACCTTCTCTAAATCCACATTTCCCACCTTCCCACTTGTCCAATACCCTTCATACCATTTATCCGCATACGCACACATTTCATTTGTAGTTAGTATCTCCTGACCCGTTCTATAACCCCCCGCCAACTCGTGTACCTCTAACCTCGGAATAGCTGTAACCTGCTGTCTTTGTTTTTGACGTCGCAACACACACGCCGATGGTTTGTCTCCCCAAAGCACCTCCTCTACCCCTGCCTGCACCCTTACCGCTTGAAACCTCTCATTTTGTAACTCCCTCAGTCTCCCCTTGACCTTGACAATTTCATCCATAGGATAGTTGCCCCCCACAGCCCCCTTCCTATAACAGTCCCTTAACCTGATCTCCAGATAATTTGAAAGCCCATATTTAAAATCATTTATACGTTTGCCCACCCCCACATAATATTTCCTAATCCTTTCCTTGGCAACACAATCCCACCATTGTACGACATCTTCCACTCCCTGTGCCTCCTCGCTAAGCTCCTTCCATAGGACAGAAAATCCCTCTAACCCCTCCTCATCACTCAATGCACTTATATTTAATTTCCAGTAACTCCTGTATATTTCCGCAAGCGCCTCCGACCCAACCTCCACCAAAACTGCTCTATGATCTGACCATGCTACTTCAACAGTTTTGAAAGCTCTCACTACAACCCCGTGAGAAAGATACACTATCTAACCTCGCTGCATACCCTCTCCTAACAAATGTATGCTCTCTCCCACGCCCCCCCCCTCGAATGCGTCTCTTAACCTAATATCCCTCAATAAATCTCGTAGAGCCACCGACACATAACCTGCCCCTTTCGGTTCCACATCAGCCCTCCTAATGACGCAGTTCCAATCACCTCCTACTATTGCCACCTCCGGTAATGCACGGAAAAAAACACAAGGTCCTCGCACACAAACTCCTGCTTCACCTGTACGTTATTCTCTGCAGGCGCATATACGCTAATAAAAGCCACACGTTTTCCCATCCACAAACCATCTACGCGCAACACCCTTCCCTCTCCCCCCCCCTCACTTCTCTGCAAAACAAACGGGCTCGCCTCCCTAATTAATATACCCACCACCCCTTTCAAACGGGCAGATGGCAGGGTTACCACCTGAAACCCCTCCATCTCCAACACCCTACCCTCCTTAAAATTGTGCTCCTGTAGGAACACAACATCCACTCTAAATTTATTCAGAAACATTCGAAACCATTCTCTCTTTACACTATTACACAAACCATTAACGTTTACTGTCATACACCGGAGGCCTATTAAAGTTTCCACCCCTGCCTCCTCTCTTCACTCTTCCGATGGCCACCAGAACGTGTGGGACCACTTGTCACCTGCACACTTCCCTCTCTCCCATCCCCCCTTCTTTCGGTGCCTCCTGTCATGGCCACCACTACCTTCACCTTCTGCCCATATTTGCTTCCCAGTCCACTGCGCTGGCGTTAGGACATCATCTGAATCCGATGCAGCGGCTCTCTTTCTTGTGACAGGCGCATCCTCCATGGCTTGGTCTGGGGATGCCTCACAATGTACCTCTACCTCCACTGTACAGTGGCAAAGATCTCGGTGACACCTCAGTCACGCTGTCACTCCCGTCGTCCGAATAGTTCTGTTGTTGATGCCCCACAGCCTTCACCTCGTCTTCTACCACCCTGCCAGGAGCAGCCACCTCCTCAGGCGGTGACAAGGACTTCAGAACCTTGGCTAATTCCTCCTCAAGTTCCAACACTTCCTCCTGTACTTTTTGCTCAACCCGATCCACTGGAAGTGTGTCTGGACCAGGTAACTGGTCAAGGGCCTCACCCTCTCCCCCAGCCTTATACGCCTCATCCACTATCTCGCTCCATAGACGACCACGCCCTCCTTCACGTCGATGATCAACACCTGCTTCCCCCGGTGTAGAAGCGGATGTCTCCGCCCCTGGGCCAGGAGCTCGTTGCCGCTTCCCACACTCCGCCGCTATGTGATCATATTCCCCACATAGTCGGCATGTACGCCTTTGCCCCGCGTATGACACCATGACCTGTGTCCTGAATTCCTTTAGGTACACGTAAGACGGCATGGGGTGTCGCAATGTCATTTTTAGGTTAAAAGTGCCCTCCTGCATACCTGTGTAGGCATCCGACACCCACTTACCATGCTGGGCCAAATGAACAGTTCCGTATTCCTCAAAAACTTTTCTGATATCTGTCTCATCCGCCTCAAAGGGGACATTACGCAGTTTAATCCATGTATAATGTCTGGATACATCGATCATCCTCACACGCACAGCTGGTGTTGCATCAAGACTTACGTCCTGAAAACGGTTGACCAACGACTCATAAACCGTTGCTGAGAGCAGTTTCACAAAAAATCTACGTGCTCCGTTCAATGCTACGCCGTACAACTCTCCATCCTGAATGCCATACGTGTCTCTGATGATTTTAGGTAGTAATACCTGGGCTGAAGCTGGCGTTATTGCCCCACTGAGAAGTTCAACACCGATAGTGTTAATCCTGCGTCTATAACTGCACGCCATGTTGACTAATGGTAGTGCTCCTGGTCTGACGACAGAGGCGCGACAAGCACCACCTCACAGTACTGCTGTCAGGGAACTGAAGTGCGTTTGCGCAGGTCTGCACGGCCCAAGAGCGATGCAGACAATGCTGTTGATATTTATGCTAATGCTTATTTTTTTTTTTTTTTTTTTTTTTTTTTTTTATTAAGAATGCATGAACTCAGCACTCCCATGCACACCCCAATTACACACAATCGTTCTCTCTTGCACTTGTCACTCACCCACGCACATGCACACCAAACCAACATCTTTCGTTTGGCAAGCCCGTTTGGTACCCCCCCGTTTTTTTATCTAATGCTTTACACAACAATCTAAACCCACTTCCCCCCCCCCTCACAACTCTAGCAACTCCCCAACAGTTATGGACCTGTAACCCTCAGTGAAAGCTCCCTCCCATCTCCTCCCATAAATTCCCCGATTCCTATTCATTGTCCTACAAAAAATCCTCGCTAAAACTCGTTTCCTCGTCTCCCCATTATCCACCCCTCTCATTCCCCACGATATGTACACGAAATCCACCACGATATAAGCTACTCCCCGTGCCACATTCTCCCCCACCCCCCCTATATCAAGACTCAGCGCTCTCAACACTGACACCCCAGTTCCTCCTATCCTCCTGACCACTTTCCCCAGCCATTCCCTCACACTCCCCAAATAATCGCAAAAGTATACCACGTGATAGGCTGTTTCCAACTCCCCACATAACCCACACCAACCCTCCTCTACCACACGTCTGTTTCTGAGGACTGATCCAGTAGGCAGAATCCCATGTAAAAATTTGAACATGATCTCTCGCACCCTGGGCCCTAACTTTAGTTTACCGAACAGACTCCATATAGCTCCCCATGCATACATCGGGAACAGCCCCTCAACTGGGGCCGTCTCCTCTACCCTCAATATTCGATATAAATCCCTCACCTTTAATTTGTCTGGCTCGCGCGCCCACAAAAGTGCCCTCAACAAAATCTCACACTCCCTCCATTCCCCACCCACATACATTCCCCTCAAAATATCATGTAACCTTTGCATGCAAGCCCCCCTCTGTCCCCCTAATCTTTTCCACTCCCACCTGACAAAAATGCATTTCGCCCTCCTTCCCAGGTCCAACAGACCTAAACCTCCCTTCCTCACTGGCAAAGTCACCACCTCCCTCTTCATCCATTCACATCCTGAGCCCCATAAGAACCTAAAAACACTTCTAAGGATACGAGTAATCTCAGCCCTCAGCAATGGAAAAACTGCTGCTACATACCATACCTTACTGTACAGCAATACGTTAATAACAATTGCCCGTTGCAACAATGTCAAGTGATAAGGCCGCAACATCCCCAACCGATGTTCCACGCGTTCCACCATTCTCAACGAATTCGCCCCCCTAGCCTCCCGTATGGTCGCTCCATACAAAATGCCACATATTAATAACTGCCCTTCCTGCCTTCTCACCACATCACAGTCCCAATCAACTCTGTCTCTCCACTCCCCTAGCCCCATGATCTTTGTTTTCTCAACGTTTACCGTCATGCCTGTCGCCCCTCCAAACATGCCAACCACCCCTCCCAACTCTCCCAATCTTGTTCCCTTCCGGACTAGGAGTGTCGTGTCATCCACGTAACCTACCACATGATGCCTAATCAAGCCCTCCCTCGACCCCTCCCCACCACACACTCTGGTCTCAACCAACCTATAAAATGGATCTTGCACACATGCAAATAATAACTGTGATAGCGGGCAACCCTGCCTCAAGCCCCTATCCATGTTCACCACACCTCCCACACGTCCATTGATCTGAATTCTCGCTTTTGCCCCTTTATACAACGTTTCAACCCACCCCACAATCTCATCCCCAAAACCTTGTTTGTTAAGGATCTGTCTTAAACCCTCCCTTTCCACCTGATCATAAGCACCCTGCCAATCAATCGCCACCATACCCCCTCCTTCCTGCGTCCCCTCAAAACTCTCAACAAACCCCTTTAGAATTCCGTGCCCCATGACCATCGACCGTCCTGGCAACCCTAGTTGACCTTTTGAAACTACACGTCCCACTACACATTTTAACCTATTCCCCAAAATCTTCGCGAACAATTTATAGTCCGCACACATGAGAGTAATCGCCCTGTAATCCTTAAGTGTACTCTGCCCCTTACCCTTGGGCACAAGCACTACGACCCCTGTACTTTGCTTCTCGCCCAATTCTCCCCCATCTTTCATTCTATTGAACAGCGTTACTAAAAAACCCCTTAACAGATCCCAATGTTTTAAGTAAAATTCACTTGGTAGTCCATCAATACCTGGTGCTTTGCCTCTGCACATGTCTACAAGCGCTCTCCATATCTCCCCCTCTTCAATCTCACCACCCAAAGCTTCCCTGTCCTTACTCCCCAGAGCTACAGGCTCTACAGCACACACCCCATCAAGATCCTCCCTATTAACTCCTTTACTTTTCCAATAATGCCCATACCACGCATCCGCGAACATACTCATCACCTCCGTTGTTTTTAACACCTGCCCCTCCCTAAACCCTTGCACCTCAGTGTGCACTTCCAAATCTGCTATTGTGGTCGCTGTTCTCCTCTGCTGTTGTCTCCTCAACACACATGCCGATGGCTTGTCCCCCCAAAGCACTTCCTCCACACCCGCCTGCACCCGCACCGCATGAAATCTCTCCTCCTGCACTTCTCTTATCCTGCTCTTCAGATCATCTATTGCCTCTGTTTGGAATACCCCTCCCACTACTCCTTGTTCATGATAGTATCCTATTCTACTTTCCAAATAATTTGTTAATCCATACTTCAGTCGATTTATCCGCTTCCCCTCACCCACGTAAAACCTACGAATCCTCTCCTTGGCCCCACTGTCCCACCAACGTACAACATTATCAACCCTTTTTGCCTCCTCACTTAGCTTCCTCCACAGCGAAGCAAACCCCTCCTCCACTTCCTCATCCTCAAGGAGTCGCGTGTTTAATTTCCAGTAGCTTTCAAACCGTTTCACTAACGAGTCCCATGCTACCCCCACCACCACTGCCCTGTGATCTGAATAAATTGCTTCTATAGTGTTAAAAGACTCCACCGAAACCCCTTGCGTTATATAGATCCTATCCAGTCTAGCTGCGTATTCCCTCCTTACATACGTATGTTGCACTTCACCTATTCCACCCCAAAATGCGTCTCGTACCCCAATATCTCTACACAGGTCTCGCAACACGTTTGAAAAATATCCCGCCCCCGCTGGCATCACATCAAATCTCCGTATTATACAATTCCAATCTCCCCCAATCAATGCAACCCTGGGCAGTGCTCTCAAGAAATACACCAGATCATCCCTTACAAATGCCGATTTTACCCTCGCATCGTTCTCCGCCGGAGCATACACTCCAACAAAGGACACGCGTTCACGCATCCACCACCCGTCCACTCTCATTATTCTTCCCTCACCCCCCCCCCTCAAACCTTTGCAAAACAAACGGGCTTGCCTCACGAATTAAAACACCTGCTCCACCTTTTAAACGTGTCGTTGGAGTTACAAAAGCCCTATATCCATCCACCTCCAGCAATTTTCCTATTTTCAAGTTATGCTCTTGTATAAAGGCAACATCTACCTTGTAACGATACAGCAGTCCTCGCAACCATACACACTTACCACTTTTACATAAACCATTAACATTAATTGTCATACACCTTAGGCCTGCTTACGTTTTCCACCCACCTTTCCCCACCACATTTTTCCGCTGTCCAGTAACCTCATACACACCGTCCTTGACACTCACCCCATCCCCTCCACTCCTAACCCCTTGCTGGCGTTTCTTTTTCTCTGTGCCTCTACACACACCTTCAATCCCCGCCTTTTTCCCTGGTCTTTGTGCTGGAGTGAGGACGTCATCCGAGTCAGACGTGACAGCTGCCCGCTTCCTCGACACTTCCTCTTCCGCCATGCTAGTCTCCTGACCTTCCTCATTGTGCACCTCCACCTCTATCACCTCATTCCCCTTCTCACTACTTGGCCAAGCCGACATTACATTCCTTTCTTCAGACCCGCATGCTTCCCCTTGTCCCTGTACCTGGTCTCCCGTCGTTACCTCTGTCAAGGCTTCCTCCGATTTAGGGAACATCTCCTGCAAAACTGTCTCAAGCACGACGTCAATTTCTACGTCATTTGGTACGTCCTTTTCCGCCTCGTGGATCACATCCTCAGCAGACGCACTCAATTGCTGCACTGCACCCTCATGCTCCACCTCACGTTGCATTTCCTCCACTTCCTCACTCCACAACCGACCACGCCTACGTCCATCCTGGCGGTTCTGATCTGTCACTGTAGGTCCTCGCCTCGGAATGTCACTTCTTGGTATTCCCTGGCCAGTCCTCCGCCGCACACATTCAGCCGCTATGTGATCATAACCATCACACAGTCTACAAGTTCTACGTTGGCCAGCGTAAGTTACGAGTATTTGTGTCCTAAATTCATCTAAGAACACATACGAAGGTATAGGTTGCCTCAGAGTCATCTTTAGGTTAAAACTACCTTCCGGATAACCCACATAAGCCCCTGCCGTCCACTTGCCTTGTTGAGCTACGTGTACAGTTCCAAACTTCCCGAACACACTACGTAGGTCAGCTTCATTTGCCTCGAAAGGCACATTACGTAACTTTACATACGTAAATTGACTCGAAACATCGACCATCTTTACCAGGATGCCCTCGTTAACCTCGATAGCAACATCCTGATATTGAGCAAGTAGATCCTCATACACGTGTGATGACAGCAGTTTCACGAACATTCGGTAGTTTCCATTTAAGGCTACACCGTAAAGTTCGCAATCCTCAATCCCATATGTCTCTCGAATAATCAGAGGTAACAACGTCAACGCCGAATCTTGATTGATTGTACCTCTCAGTAATTCTATGCCGACAGTGTTAATTCTGCGTCTCACCCCAACCACCATTGTGACAGCCTGGCTAGCACTTGCGCCTGTCAGAGAGGAGTAGCAAAACGTCCACCCTCACCGGCAGCTGGGCGAGGAATAAACTAATGCTTATTATGATGTTAATGCTGATGTACTCAACCTCATTTTATCTAACGTCAATTATCTAGCCAAACTTTAAACACGATTTGGAGAAAATTAGTAAATATTTTAAAACTGAAGTTGAACACAAGTCGAAACGTTGTAAGAGAAAAGATAAGGCTGGGCGAAAAGTTGTTTATATAATGAAGTTTAACCACCTATTAATATCTTCTTATGTCGTATTATCTTGTATTTGACCGAAGAAGCCTATCCTGGAGGCGAAATATTTCTGCAGTAAAACTGGGCAAGTGTTGCACACGAGTTATTCAATTAATTATCTACTGATAATAATTATTCCAAAGTGGCTCATGCAACCTTAGTGTAAAATATAGTTTATTGTATCTCAAAACATTGACATATCATAAGGGTTTATGTCTTCTGTCCTGCAATAAGGGAATCTTCAGTGTTTTGAGTCATGCTTTATGGCTAAAAATTGTCAGCAGAGAGAGCCAGACTGTAACATTATACAAAAAATTAACAATGGTTATAAATGACCGTAATTTTTAAAGGGGTGGACCGGTAAGCTAGCGGAAGGCCTCGGTCAGATGACCAAAAGCTCCAAAGGCGGGTCATCATCTGACTAAGACCCGCGTCAGGGAACATTTGTCCTGTTTCCTGACGAACCTTACCTAACCTAACCTGTAACATTATATACTTTCTCATATTCCAATTTTTAGCATTTTGCAAAAGACTTGGCAGGAGATGAACCTCCTCTCCCCCCCTTTATGAAAAGTATGGGCGCCACGAGTACGCTAGGTGACAACACAGTGTCACGGGCCCAAGACTGTTCAACTGCCTCCCAGCATACATAAGGGGGATTACAAATAGACCCCTATCTTCAAGAAGGCGTTAGACAGGCACCTAAAATCAGTTCCTGGCCAGCCAGGCTGTGGCTCGTGCGTCTGTTTACGTGCTGCCAACAGTAACAGCCTGGTTGATCAGGCCCTGATCCACCATGAGGCCTGGTCACGGACTGGGCTGCGGGGGCGTTGACCCCCAAAAACCCCTCCAGGTATACTCCAGGCCTTGTGTCAACATTTTATCCATAATTTCACACTGACTTCTTCTTCCCCTTCAATATTCTGTATTATCTCACGATCTACACTCTTCAGATAGCCTATTATCCCCATTTCCAATAACATTACACCTGCTAGTATTGTATCAATTTTTTCATCAACTATGTACATTGTAGAAAGAAATTATTGGTTATTATTATTACTATCTATTAAGTTATTGTAAGTCATCTTGCAGGAATTTACTGTCATTTATATACCTGTATATGTTTTATACAAGGATTCTGAATTATCTGTAAATATATTTTCTTATAGGCAAAGCCTTTGTGTATAGAAACTATCATATTACTGATGGCATACAAGCTGATGAATAAGACGCATTTATATATATATATATATATATATATATATATATATATATATATATATATATATATATATATATATATATATATATATAATTTTTTTTACAAGTCGGCCGTCTCCCACCAAGGCAGGGTGACGCAAAAAGAAAGAAAATACTTCCATCTTCATTCAACACTTTCACCTCACTCACATAATCACTGTTTTTGCAGAGATGCTCAGACTACAACAGTTTAGAAGCATATACGTATAAAGATACACAACATGTCCCTCCAAACTGCTAATATCCCGAACCCCTCCTTTAAATTTAGTGCAGGCATTGTACTTCCCATTTCCAGGACTCAAGTCCGGCTATATAAAATAACCGGTTTCCCTGAATCCCTTCACTAAATATTACCCTGCTCACACTCCAACAGCTCGTCAGGTCCCAAATACCATTCGTCTCCATTCACTATCGAACACGCTCACGCACGCCTGCTTCAATTCCAAGCCCTTCGCCCACAAAACCTCCCTTACCCCTTCCTTCCAACCTTTTCGAGGACGACCCCTACCCCTCTTCCTTCCCCTACAGATTTATACGCTCTCCATGTCATTCTACTTTGATCCATTCTCTCTAAATGACCAAACCACCTCAACAATCACTGAGAAAAAAAAATTCCAATCGCTTTCGTGGTATCTCACATTATCGTTCCTTGATAATGGCATTGATGACCTAAGGTCATTCCTTAGGTCATTAAGGCTAACCAAGAGGTATTATATTATCGCCTTGATGACCGAGAGAGATTATATTATCTCCTTGATGACTGAGATAACTGAGGGAGATTTTATTATGTCCTTGACTGAGATAACAGATTATATTATCTCCTTGATGACTGAGATAACTGAGGAAGATTACCCTTGAGGACTGCGCTGTCCACAAGGATCAGAGGCCGGTGAAGGGTAAAAAAATGAAGCCGTGGTAGATTACCACTGTGACAAGTGTATTAAATTCAGATTTATTATTGACATTATTTTAAATTTCTTTAATTAGGCCATCATTGTACATTTCTAGGCTAGGATGTTTAACATTGCAGACCATCTCCATAAAAATGTTAGAGTATTTCAAACTTTAGCATAGCCTAATGTTCATCAATACTGTAAATTATTAATTATTAAAGGATTTCTCTGCTCAGACGTTGTGCTGAGCGGTTGTCAGCTGTTGCTCCTCAGTCCCGACACCTGGTGGAGGAGTGTTTACAACATCATCAACAATGGCGACTGCGTTTCGCCGCCGTGTTAATACTGTTTGTATTCAACTAACGCAGGTGATTGTTCGCATCGCTATTGGGCCGTGCGGACGGACTGCGCAGTAGCTCCCACTTCACCTGGTTTCTGCGCAGTTTTCACTGATCAAACATGGCGGATTACACCGGCAGGAGGATTAACACAGTCTGCATTGAGCTGTTAAGGGGTTCTCTGAGCCCTGCTACGACGAACGTACTTCTTCCTGCAATTATTAGGGATCTATATGGCATCCCTAACGAGGAACTGTATGGTGTGGCCCTTAACGGGATGAAAAGAGTATTTGTGAAGTTTCTGAGGGCCAGTTTCTACAGCAGTGGTGGAGGAGTACCAGGAACGCCGAATGTGCCTCAACTCGACGATGGATGTGTGTATGCATGACGTGTCTACTTACTATACGTGGGTACGGGTGAGAAATGTACCCTTTGAGGCGACCAAGTTTGGTATAGAGGACGTTTTCAGCAATTACGGAGTCATTCATGAGGCTAGAGGAGGGGTATGGCGGGATGGACCATATGAGGGCCTCCCGGAAGGTTCATACAACATCAAGATGACATTAAAGAAGCCTATACCTTCGTATGTGATGTTGACAGGCAACAGAACTCAGGTATTTGTGTCTTATGCGGGACAAAGGAGGACGTGTCGTCTTTGCAACTCTTATGAACATATAGCGGCGCAATGTGCATGTAGAGTTGCCCCAGGGGTGCCAGCCCCGGTGGAGGAGGTCCAGCAGACGAGTGTGGTGGCGACGGCGAAAACTGGGACTCCTCTATGGAGTGAGGAGGTGGAGAAGGAGGGAGAACAGATGGGGACGTGTGTCACACTCCCGGTGGAGGATGGAGATCCTACTCCAACGCCTGTGGTGGTGGAGGAAGTGGCGGAGTCGACACAGGAGGTGTCCTTGGAGTCTGTGCTCCAGGAATTCTTGGAGGAGACTTTGGTAGGAGAGGACATGGATGGACGGACCAGTGATAAGCAGCGATTGCAAGGGCTGAGTGAGAAGAAGGGAGTAGCAGGGAATAGTGGACAGGATACACTTGTGGTGGCAGAAGTACACAGGGAGGATGTACCTGAGGAAGAGATGGCTTTGGGAGGCAGCTCTAGGAAGCGGCCAGCGGGGGTGACTGAATTAGACGACGTTTTAACACCTGGGCAAAGACCAGGTAAGAAGGCATGGGCAGAGGCGGTACGAAAATCCCCTACAGGGGGGGGGAGTACAGGGAAAATCGGGGGGGAGGGACAGGGGGGGTAGGGGGTCTTATTAAAAAGAGTAGTAAGGAAAGTGTGAGCAGCTTGAAGGGAAGTGTGAGCAAGCCACAGCGGCACAGAGGTGAGCCGCCTTTCCTTGACCATTCAGGTGTGTAACAATAAATGCTAATGGCCTAAAGACTGAAGTAAAAAGGGTATGGTTGGAGTGGTTCCTCAAAAGGTATAACGTGGATGTTTGTTTCCTACAGGAGCATAACCATAAGTCAGGTAGTGAGTTGCGATTGAGAGGATATAAGTTGTTTGTAAACATGGCAATGCTTTTAAAGGGAGGAGTGGCTGTTTTAGTAAAGGAGACCAGTCCATTGCGAGTCATGGGGTGGGAGGAGGGGGGAGGGTTGTTCGGGTGGATGGGTGGTGGGGGGAGAGCAGGGTATGTTTTGTGGGAGTTTATATGCCCGCGATTGGTAACGTGAGGATAAAAACAGACTTTGTTCGGGACGTATTGTTATACTATCTCAGGGGTTTACCTGCTATCGCGATAATTGGAGGTGATTGGAATTGTGTGATTAGGCATGCAGACGTCATACCTATGGGGGCGGGGTGCGTGTTGGGTGTCTTACGGGATGCATTGCGTGATGTCGGGGTCGTAGATGTGGTCGGCAGGGGGGGGTATCAGGTCGAGCACACCTATGTACAGGGGAGTTATGAGGCAAGGTTGGATAGGATTTATGTGAGGCAGGGGATAGGAGTGGAGAGGGTTAGAACAGTAGACGTGGGTTTATCTGACCACAGAGCAGTGTTCGCTGACCTTTGGGTGGATGGTATTCCGAGAATATATCAGAGTTATTGGAAATTAAATGTGAGGCTTTTACAGGAGGAAGATCAAGGTTGGTCCTTTCAGACATGGTGGAAAGGGTTTTGGGAGGCTAGGGATGAGGAGGTGGATTTGCTAGATCGGTGGGAGTTGCAGGCAAAGGTGCAGATTGCAGGATTTTTTAAGAAGAGGGGCAGGGAACGGGCACGCTGGAGGTTTGGATTGCAGAATTATTTAGAGGGCCAGTTGAATGATTGTTATGGGGGGGGTAGGGAAGGTGTGGGAGGAGTTATGGGGGAACTTAGAAGTCGTTTAGTGGAGATGCATAATGAACGTTTTGATGCACTCAGGGTCAGGGCAGGATTGTAGGACGTACTAAAAGGTGATAAGCCAACCGGGTATGTACTCCGAAAATTCAAGGACAGACAGTTGAGGAATACCGTGGCACATATTGTCGTGGAGGGAGGGGAGGGTTATGTGCAGGGACAGGGTCTCTCTGACACAGATTCTATCAGTAGGTATACTGATTATTGGTTTACGGAGAAATGGAAGAGAAGGGGAGGGGTGGTTGGGTTAGAAACATTTAGAGCTATAGGGGTTCATCAGGGTTTGGGGCAGGGGGATCGGGAAATGTTGGAGGGAGGCATTACGGGGGCAGAGGTGGGGGAGGTGGTGAATGGGTTGAGTCAGGGGAAGGCACCGGGAATAGATGGGTTATCTAATGATTTTTACAGAGCACATTGGGAGGATCTGAGGGAGTGCCTAGTGGCGGTTCTGAATTATATGTTGAAACGTGGTAGGATGGCGCAAACACAGAGAACTGGGGTTGTTGTTTTGGTGCCAAAGAAGGGGGGGGAGAAGAAGATTTTGGGAGATTATCGTCCGTTGTCGTTAATGTGTACGGATTACAAAATTTTTGCGAAGGTATTGGGTAACAGGTTAAAGAAGGTAATTGGGAATAGCATACATGAGGGGCAGTATGGGATACCGGGACGGACTATGAAGAATGGGCACAGTGGGATAAGGGATTTTATAGAGAACTGCCAGGGAGGGGGAGTCCTTGGCTTGGATTGGGCTCAGGCCTATGACTGCGTGAAGAGGGACTTTTTGTGGGGCTGTTTGGAGAAATTGGGTTTTGGAGGGGGGGTAGTGAGGTGGGTGCGCACTCTATATGAGGGGGCTGTCATGAGGGTGCAGGTTAATGGAAAGCTGAGGGGGCGGTGATGATGGAACAGGGATTAAGGCAGGGTTGCCCGCTGTCGCAGTTGCTCTTTGCATGTGTGCAACATCCTTTCTTTGAGGCTGTGGAGGAGGAATTGCGGGGGGTGGGGGGGAAGCATGGGGGGAATAGTAGGTTATGTGGATGACACAACTGTGTTAGTTACGAGTGGGGAGGCTTTAAGAAGGATGGGAGAGGTGATAAGGAGTTTTGGGAATGTTTCAGGAATGGTAGTTAATTTAACAAAGTCTAGGTTATTGGAGGTAGGAACATGGGTTGGGGGGAGATTGGGGGAGGAGATGGGATGGACGGTTTGTGACAGAATTAGGGTGTGTGGGATATGGTATATGAAGCAGTTGCAGGAATGTAGGAGGATTAACTCAGAAACAGTCACGAGTAGGGTTATAGGCAAGTTAAAAGGTTTGAGGGTTAGTGAAGTGGCGTTACAGCAGAGGGCGTTGGTAATTAACTCGGTGGTGTATAGTAAGGTCTGGGGTGTGGCGGAGGTGTTCCCTTTGAGGATGCAGGATATACAGGAAATACAGAGGAGGGTGTTGAGGTTTGTGTGGGGGTTTGGAAGGGCCTGGTTGTCCATGGATGTGGTCATGACGGAGGTGAAACGGGGGGGACTAGGTTTGTTGGCCTTAGGGCCTAGGGTAATGGCATTATATATTAAGCAGAGGTATCTAAGGGTGGGGGGGGAGAGGGGTGTTAGGGTGGATAGGGTGATGAGGGATGCTAGAAACTGGTGGTGTGGCAGGGATTTGAGAAAGTGTGAAGATGTAATAAGATTCATGTTGACAGTGAGGCAGGTTAAAAGTTTGAAGGTAAACACAGTGGTGGGTGTGGTGTGGGGAAGGGGTGTATTGCAGGGGGTCGCATTATACCCCATGTATAACTGGAGGGTCATATGGGGGGAGTTCAGGAAGCTTAGGATACCAGCAAGGGTCAGGGAGATGGTATACCGTTTTCTCATGGGTGTGGTTGCATCTAAGCAAATGTTGCATAAGATGGGGTTGGTGAGAGAGGCAACATGTTTATTCTGTGGGGAGGAGGAAACTGCCTATCATGTGGTATATTTTTGTTCATCTTTGGGCGTGGTGAGAGTCTGGATGGCGGGGGTTATTAGGTTGTTGGGGGGGGGGGGAGTTGGTCTTTTCTTAGATCTTTGTCGATGGATGTTAGTGGGGTAGCAAGTGAAGTGGGGAGGGCTTTGATGTATGTTATGGCAGATTATTTGCATGTTTCTTGGGGAATGAGGCAGATTAAAGGGCAGTTGAGGATAAAAGCATTAGCAGCAAGGTTCTTTAGGACAAGGTGTAGGAATAGATTAATATATGGGGGAGATGGGAATCAAGTTTTTCGGTAGGTTATCGTAATCTCACTGTAGCACAACTTCTCAGGGAACAGGGGGGGGGGGCAAGGGACGGGTCTCCTTTAATGTGAGGGAGGGGTGTAAGGTTGTGCTAGTAGTGGTGAAGGTGATGAGAGAGTGAGCTAGTGAGAGCATACATTCGTGAACTGGTTATGTTCCTGGAGGGTTATTTTATATTTGCGTTCAGTACCATGGTCTCATTCAGTAACACCTAGAACGTCATACATTTACATATTTTGGTTTGGGTATATTATTACACTCACTGTCAAGGATAGGTGGCTTATGCAGCTGTTATGGTGTTTTATGTCATGCAGTACTGAACATGATACTGCCAGTGAATTCTAGTAATCCTTTTTATTAATATGAGATGTGTTAAAAAATTAAAATAAAACAAGGAAACACTGTAGGTCAAGTGTACGTTAGTATCGGATGATGCTTGTATTTTTGTAGTTTTAAACACGTAGCTGCAAGTACTTTCCTTATAGCCCTTGTGGCTTAGCGCTTCTTTTTTATTATAATAATAATAAAAAAGTACTTTCCTTTAAAGCTGTACTCCTATATAGAAGAAGGATTGTAATACTTTTACACACATTCATGTAGTGAATATTACTATGTCAAGGATGTTTAATTTGTGTTTCAGATAGGGAGATTAGGATCTTATGTCCAGTCATTATCTTAAGCTAGGATTTAGTTAGTTGTAGGGGAGTGCCTGTATAGTCTTCATTGAGGGGGTTTCTTGCCCCGTCCTTGTGTGGGGAGAACCAATTTGACATGTTTCAATATGATAATTCTAGTCTTGGATTATATTAAATATTTACTTAACCTAGGTTTTTAAAGATGAGGTAGCATGTAATGTATTCTCTTATATTTTACGTGTAAACTCCATGTTATACAATGTTGTTATGACAGTTTGAATTTCAAGGTTGATGCATTATTATTATTGATATTAAATATTGTGGGTGTATATTCTTCCGCTTATACAGGTGTGTGTGTATAGGAATGTAATGTCCATATCTGTTTTCGTATGTACTTTTAGATTTTTGTGTTTTGTTTTGTTCATGCATCACCAACTTCTGGTAAATTCCCATTAAGGTTTAATGAGGTAGGGGTATAACCCTAATTGTTAGGTTACTTAAATAAAAAAAAAAAAACTAACGCAGGGCTCTATCACCGGCGAATCAGTAAATGTGTTACTGCCAGCAATCATTCGTGATACTTATGGCATTCAACGTGAATCCTTGTGTGGCGTCGCCTTGAATGGAACTACACGGATCTTCGTTAAGTTTTGTGACACTCAGATGTACGAGAAGATTGTGACCCAGTAACAGGATATAAGTAAGCAAGTCACCCCAGCAGTTTCTGTCCAGTTGCATGACGTTTCACGATACTATACGTGGGTACGTGTGAGAAACGTGCCTTTTGAGGCCAATGAAGTTGATATACGTGATGTTTTTGAACGTTATGGGAAGATCCACCTGGTCACCATGGGTAGGTGGTCTGACGGCCACTATAATGGCCTTCAGGAGGGGTCATTTACGTTGAAAATGTCCCTGCATCAGCCGATTCCTTCGTACGTACAACTGGAGGAGTTTCGTTCCCAGGTGTACGTTACGTACCCTGGACAGAGAAGAACTTGCCGCCTCTGCGGCGCTCTGGATCACATAGCGGCTCAGTGTGTCCAGCGCCAGCCGCCATCGGGGTGTGGTCGTCGACCTGACGGTGAGGTACCCCGTCAGGCTCTGGAAGAGGAGGTTGTTGAGACCTCGCCGCGTATGACATCATGGAGTGCCGAGGTTGATAGGGCCATGCTACTTGAGTCATCTTGTGTGACTCTACCTGGGACTGCCTCCCTTGACGAGGTGGAACATGTGAACAGTGAAATCCCTCTAGCAAGAGAGGCAGGTGAGATGGAAGCCGACATTGTATCTGCGTTAAGTGACCTATTAGCATCGCATGAGTCTGATTCTGTGCTGTGTTCTGATGGGGGGAAATTACGTGCAGATGATGCTGATCAGATAGCTAAAGTGAGAGATTTGGAGAGTTCGAGGTTTCATACTGTTTGAGGCAGAAATTCACAAGGAGAACACTCCAAGTACTGACATGTCTGAAGATGCTGTTTCTAGGAAGCGTGCAGCTACCCCGTCCGACTCCGATGATGTCTTGACCCCTGGACAACGTTCAGGGAAGAAGACGTGGTCGGAAATCACGGGTGGGGGGAGGTCGCGCGAGTCCAGGACAGCAGGTAATATCACGGGGATTGCCAAAGGTGCGGGAAGTGCCTTGGGTGCTTGCCGGCGCAAAGAGAAAAAGGGAGTGGTAGCCCCTAGAGGAAAGCCACCTTTAACACAGTTAGGTGTGTAACTATTAATGTTAATGGTTTGAAATCTGTCAGAAAGTGTGTGCAGGTGCGTGAGTGGTTGAATCGTTTTGTAGTGGATGTGTTTTTTTTGCAAGAACATAACCATAAAGTAGGAAGTTTGTTTGAGATGGATGGTTATGACATTTATGTGACTCACTCCAGACGTCTGAAAGGTGGAGTGGCTGTGTTGATAAAAGCGACCAGCCCGTTTGTGCTGAGACATTGGGAGGAAGGGAGGGAGGGTCGCGTGGTGCGAGTCGTGGGGGATTGGGGTAGTAGAAGGGTTGGTTTTGTAGGGGTATATGGGCCAGCTGAACATGATGTTAATATTAAAAATACTTTTGTTAGAGATGTCTTGGTATATTATTTGAGGTCCCTGCCAGAAATTACAGTGGTAGGTGGTGACGAACTGTGTAGTGCGCCGTAAAGATGTTGAACCGAGGGGGGCGGGGTTCTGTTCGCTTGTTTTGGGTGACTTGTTGTCTGGTTTGGGGTTGGTTGATGTACGAGGAGGACGTGACTTTGGGATTGAGCATACTTTTGTGCGTAGGGGCTATGCAGCATGTTTAGATAGGGTGTATGTGTCTCGGCGGGTGGTCGTAATCAATGTGCGTGTATTGAATGTCTTTTTCTCCGACCACCGGGGAGGTCTCCCGCATCGTTTTAAGGGATACTGGAAACTGAATACGCGGATGCTACAAAGTGCGGGTGATAGGGAAATATTCGAGGACTTCTGGGCGTCTATGGGAGTAAACTCCTGGGAGGGATGGGATTTAGTACGACGGTGGGATGAGGTTGTGAAGCCTCGAATTAAGGATTTTTATGTGAATCGGTGTAAGGAGGCCACTCGCTTGGAGTATGGTTTTCAGAGGTACCTGGAGGGTCATCTACGACAATGTTATGCACAGGGAGAGGCATCTGGGGTTTACCCAGTGGATGAGATCGATGCTATTAAAGAACAAATCCAAGTATTGAAAAATAAGGTTTTCGATGGGGCGCGCATTTCGAGTGGGGTGGAGGAGGCTTTGTGGGGTGACAAGCCGTCTGCTTGTGTCTTACAAAGTCAGACACAAAGGCGAAAAGCGACTGAAATTGTGAGTTTAGTGGTGCAGGATGAAGTTGACGGGTATAGTGAGGGACAGGTCTTAACAACAACTGAGGGGATAAGTTTTTATGTCGATACTTGGAGTAAGATCCAGATGCAAAGTAAAGACGTGAGTGAGCATGCGATACAGGATTTGGGGAGAGGCGTACGATGCGAGTTAAATGATTATGATCGCCTTCTCATGGGTGGGCCTATATCTGAGGCAGAGGTGTGGGAGGCACTACAAGGAATGAGTAAGGGTAAGGCTCCAGGCATTGATGGCATCCCTTGTGAATTTTATATCAAACATTGGGAGGTAATACGGACTTTTATGGTCCGTTTACTCAATGCAATGAAGGAGGGGGGGGGATGTTAGGTCTGTCTCAGCGTACAGCAGTGTTGGTCTTAGTTAGGAAATGTGATGTGCCGTTAGCGATTAAGGACTACCGTCCCATATCGTTGATGTGTAGTGACTATAAACTATATGCGAAAATATTGATGAATAGAATTAAGAAAGTGTTTGATAAAGTAATCCATAAGAGTCAGTTTGGTGTGCCAGGTAGGTCAATGTATGATGGTCATGGGAATATCAGTGAGTTTGTTGAGGAATGCGGGGTGAGGGGTGGGGGTGGTGTTTTGGCTTTAGACTGGCGAGCCGCTTTTGATAGTGTGGAAAGAGAGGTTCTGTGGAAATTTATGAGATGGCAGGGTTTTAGAAATGAGGTCATCATGTGGGCCCGTTCGTTGTACAATGGAGCGGGTTTTAAAGTACAAATTAATGGCAAGTTAGGTGTTTTTGTACACATGAGCAGGGGCATTCGTCAGGGATGCCCCATGTCTCAAATGTTTTTTGCATGTATGTAGGACCCATTTTACTGGGCTGTTTGTGGGCGGGGAATAGAGACATCGTGGGGTCCGAGTAGTGGTCGACCGACCCTTGTGGGTTATGTTGATGATACTACTGTGTTATTACGTTCACGGGAGCAATTGGGTTTTGTTGGGAGACTTGTTGACATATTTGGCAAGGCTACGGGGATGTGTGTTAATAGAGAAAAATCGAAAATTATGGAGTTGGGGGAGTGGGTGGGGGATGGGGTGGATGCAGAGGGGTGGACTGTGGTTGATCGTATCACTATATGTGGTATTCATTATATGCGGGAGGTCGATCAGATGAGGGCGTACAATTCGGGGAGGGTTGTACATAGTGTCTTGGGGCGCTTAAATAGTCTACGGCCGCGACATTTAACCCTGCATCAGAGGGCGGTGGTCATTAATGTCCTGCTTTATAGCAAAGTATGGTACGTTGCTGCACTGTATCCTCTGTTGCAGGGGGACGTCAAACGTCTTTTGCATAGAGTTTCTCGATTTTTGTGGGGTTCAGGATGCGATTGGCTCACAAGAGCGGTGGTGGAGACACCACTGCATCAGGGAGGGTTGGGTCTCATTCCTCTAGAGGCTCGTATCATGGCATGTTACGTGAAGCGTCGTTTTCTCCGACTGGGTGGGATGCATGGCGGGTTAAGCGAATTGTATCACGACCTGCGCAGGTGGTGGAGAGGGAGGAATTTAATTTGGTGCGACGCGATGCTTCGCGTATTATTGAACATGAGGGACGTGCGCTGTGTAAAATTATGTACCTTAGAAAGGGCGGGTAGGGAGGTAGTCGTGGTGCGAGTTGAAGGAATGTATCCCATGTATGCGTGGGGTGATATATGGAGGCGAGTTCAACAGTTGCGTCTGCCTACTCAAGTACGGGAAGTGGTTTTTAAATTTTTACATGGAATCTTGCCGTCTTGGGTGGTGTTGTATAATAGGCGTTTGGAGGAAGACTGGGGTTGTCCGGTGTGCGGGATGGAGGAATCTGCTTTTCATGTTGTGTATTTCTGTGAGACTTTAGGTATGGTACGAGAGTGGTTCAGTAGGGTTTTGCGTTTGGTAGGGGGGGGGGGAGGGTTGTCGGTACTCCGGGCATTGAGTTTTGATGTAGGTGGGGTTGACTTGCATGTACAACGTGCGGTGTCGTATGTTGTGGCCGATTATATTTTCGTGTCATGGGCTATGAGGCACGTTGATGGTAACAGTAGAATTAGGGTGTTAGCAGGGACGATTTATAGGACAAAATGTCGAAATAGGTTGGTATATGAGGGGAGATGGGAGAGAGACTTCCCACCTGAATATAAAGCCTTGGAGTTACGAGATTTGAGATAGTTGTGAGTATTCAGTGGGTAATCTAACGGGCTGGTCAGCTGTGTCTAATTGTGTTTGTCAAGTGCATGAATGTTTTGTGTTCTCAGAGTTAATGTGCGTCTCCTATGTAACGGTGATGACGAAATATCTTACGTGCTTTGTATATACAACTTTTAGGAATGTTTCTCGTCATTTATGCTTCAATTACAAGTCATTGGTGTACTTTTTGTATATGGTGTGCTTCCTAGCACAGTAGAAACGTTTTTCTTATTTCCGTTTATATTTTATGCCGTGTCCGTGTGCTTTTCAATAATATATTTATATATGCAAGTTTTCGTTTTCCTGTAAGCTGTGATGGAGCTTGAACTATATGTGGAGGCAGTATTTTTCAATGTGTGCATCTCGTCAGTGTATAAGTTCACTTATAGCTGCTGGCATTTGAGTTTTATTGAGATGTCAAATATCACAGTGTATTTTTGTTTTTGTTATATTAGATACTTTCATTTTAGTGAATAGTAGCGTCATCCTGATCCACCTTTGAACTGTAATGCCTATTCTTAGTCCATGATAATAACCCCGTGGTAGTCGCCCAAATTAACGTATTGTTGTGCACTTTAAGGCACCTGAGTTCTTAGATTAAGTCTTGGATACGTTGTGTGTTGGCAGGCGGAAGCCAGGCCTAGTAATATGCCAGATGAAGTATCACGTTGTATAATACGTGATTGCTTGTGTATGTGTGTAATTCTGTGTGCTTGTTTTTGTCACATTGTTTATTTGTATAGTGTTTATATTTTCCTGTGTTTTGACTTTATTATTTATTTATATAAGAATCTAGTTAGTGCCTGGTATCTCGTTGACATATTATTTTATGCACCCATAACTATTTTGTACCTGAGTTTTCAATAAAATAAAAAAAAAATCCTATTGTATAGGGGTTAATTTTGGGAAGAGCATGTACTTGTTTTTAACTGAGATTGTGATGTAGGTCATTACTCTGATTATATACTGTGAAGGTTGTGAACCTTTGTCATATGTCAGTCACAGTATGTTAACTATACAAATCTGAAAGGTTTATATATTTTATATTTTATATAGTTTATATAGTTATATTTTATATTGTTTATATTATAGTAGTATGTTATATGGAAAATTTTGTGAGTGTATGTGGGTAACCTCTTTTATGTCAATTACAATGTGTTGTTAAAACTTGTTAGTGTATGTTGTGTAGGATTGAGGATCCTACTGTACCCATTTTATATCTTTATTTAATATTAAGCTGTAAAGTTTTTTTAAATAAAATATATAAAAAAAAAAATTATTAAAGGAAAACATAAATTAACTAAGCATTGCGAGATATATACACCGAGAGATATTTCCCTTAGCCTATATGCTGAAAGTTTGCTTTAAACTCTGTTTTAGGCACATATTAAAATATTTTTGTCTGGTGGTGATAAGGTTACGTGCAGTCTTAATTAATAACTAGTGTAAATAAGCTTAAGCCCCATTAACCAATCAACCTAAAAATCATACAAAAGTATGATATATGTCGGTATCATTTTATTCTACATCACTGTGGTCTGCAATGACTAAAATGCTGTAGCCTTCGCTGTTTTTGTGAAAAAATGCGCACTAATGTGTTAATATTTAAGTTATTCATGCGATGTGATTCAAAGGTAAGCAAAGTTGAGACGCTGGCTGGTCAGTACCAGGGTCACTATTGTTGTAAATGCTGCCTCATATGTTGTAGTTGTAAACCCAAATGTTGCCATTACGGCAGCACCTTAAGACACATCCGGGAAGGCTTGTCTATTGTCAAATAGTTTTTGTAAGACCCACACTTGCCCTTTGTTATGTGTTATTTTCTTTGACATAAATTAAGCCCCTCAAGACTTACATGACTGTAATATCCTCTCAGTGAGAAGCATCACCCAGTGTCAGAACTTCCATGGTTATTTACTTTAGTTCACACAAGAATCGATAGGTTTTCCATATTAAAATATGCTATATATAAACAAGTCAAGGCTAAAAAAAAAGGACGCTTTTTTTTACTTTGTTTCCTTTATATTGTTTATACAAACTTGTGTCATAAATGGAATATTTAAAGAAATACCTACAACAGTTCCCGAAAGATATTTGTGACAGGCTATTCTTACTGGCTAAACCAAAGCTCAATACATAGCCTACACAGCAAGTAATTATAGCCTTTCACCGGATTAAGCCTAATCACGGCTTTCATTTCTCAGAACTTAAAAAAAAAATTCCCCAAGGTGACTCGAAATGCTTTGAGGGGGCGAGGATCCCTGTGATCTCTTCTTGAGGAGTGAGAGCATAATCTTAATTCTCCTTTACAGTTGAATGTATTATTTTATGTGACGAGTGGATCAATGTGTTGTGAGAGCATTATAGTGTGTGGTGTTTGTTACAGAATGGTGAGTGCATTATAGTGCGCGGCAAGTGTAGTACAGAACATGAGTGTGGTAGGTGTATTACAGTGTGTAGCAAGTATGTCAGTGTAAGGGCATGAAAATTGAATTACGTGGTGACCGCTGGACATGCGCTTATAACCCTCGCCTGCGTCTCAGAATGGCCAGGCAGTTGTCTATATCATTTCTGCTGGAAGTGACGACGTCGCATAGCCGCTGCTGGTAGCACAGGTCATCACACCCCACCTCCAGGAGAAAGTCACCTACGCTCACGTAGTTCCTGAAGACAAGAGTACACGTTTAGCGTCAAGACTACAAAGGAAATGGATCACGGAAAGAGTAGGATCAGAGCCTATGGCAGGTCACTGAACGGGTGGGATTCAAACCTATATCAATCCTAAAAGTAACAGGCTAGTGCGGGATCCGGTCCCACCTATTACGTAAGTTATTTGCAATAGAGTTGATTTCAAGAGTCAAGGGAAGTGTTTCACAGATAATCGGTGGTATTTATGTTTTCTTTGTCAGGAGAAATAGAAACCTCTCTCTCGACTTTACGCTTGGTTATATGTCCTGCTCAGTGCACCGTTTGGTCATTTGCCTTTTCCTCAGTGTATATACACTAGGAGACATATTTCTCTGTATATACATAGATTCACACTTCGTAGTGTATATACACAGATACACACCTCTCGGCATATTTACCCAAATATATACATACATCTCTGTGTATTTACACAGATTCATTCCTTATTCATGAAAAATGTGTGGTGTTGCTACAGTAGCCTATTACTCCTGCGTAAATATAGTGTTGTTACAATAGCCTGTTAACCGTGCAGAAGTGTACAGTGTAACTACGATAACCTGTTAGCCCTGCAGGAATGTGTACAATGTAAATCTGATTTCTGTTTTTTCCAGGTAAGAGAAACGTAGCTATCAGTGGCAAGAAATTACATCACTGAACAACATAGCTTTATCTGTAAAATCATGATACCTTCCCTCCCCTCCCCCACAACAGTCGACAAACTCTTAGGAATATATTTACTGTTAGGTAACAGGCTTGTAGATGAATGGTTCAGGTAACAGGCTGAACGTACTATGTAACGGGCAACAAGTACTAGGTAGATAAATTAAGACATGTGCAACACTTGGGTATCTTTAAGATTAAGAGACACTAAGTGCTGCACATGTGTCTAATTTATCAGCTTGTCGGTCCTCTGAACCATTTGTCTACGTAAGTACTAGGTAACAGGGACAATAAGTAATATGTAACCAAGGAAGCAGTATTAGGTGATTTAACATAAGTTCCTCCTCGCCTAGGATTCTATTCTAGGAGCCTTCGTTTGAGAGCTGAATGTGATACCACTACTCATGAAATACTGTCATCCATATCACCATCTTAACGAGGTGTAAGAAAGGATTGTAGCTTCATCGGTAGGTTCATGCATGAACCTCATCTGTTGGTGCCAGTCTCACCTGTAATAGATATCAAACAAGTGACGGTCCTCCGCCATCCTCTGGGCCAGATCCTGCCAGTCAGCTGGCGTGAGACTGGTCATACCATACTCCTCCCTGGCGCTGTACAACCGATACCATCGTGCAGAACCTGTCTCCTGGGCCTCTGTTAGGTTCATCACGTAGGTCTCGTGGTCCAAGACCAACTACAAGGTGGAAAATTTTGATTATATCAGTGAAAATGCCCAATAAAAACACCCATTCTACTGAATCTCATGTTTACTGCATTCGAGGAGACGGGAGACTTTGCGTTGAGGATAAGCTTTTGATCCGAAGAACTGAAGCTACAGTCAGTTCCTGGGATCATTTCTGATTACCTTCTATTCCCCAGGTGATCCATGAAACCTGTGAGTTCAGCGCTTCCCAATAATAATAATAATAGTAATAATAATAAGAATAGGCAAGGAAAATGGTGGATGGTGTGAAGTATCTGTAGAAAGAACAAAAATATCTGTGTAGTTAATAAAGAAGAATGTACCAAAGAATCGGAGTCAATAAAGAGGAATGTAGAGGAAAATCATATTACCAACACTACATGGGCAAGAGGCTTGAGCTTTATATATTTCAGTGAGTGAGGAGACTGCAGGTTGGTCGAGTGGAGATGTACTCGAGAGCGATGTGTAGTATGAATATTAAGCAGAAAATTAGGAGCACAGAAACGAGAAGACAGTGTGGAGTTATGAGAGATGTAATGCAGAGCTGGGGAGAGGCTGTTCAAGTGGTTTGAACGTTCAGAGAAGATGGAGCAAAATAGGATGACCGAGAGTGGATAAAGTTGGAGTAAAGGAAGGAAGGGTTGAAGTCATCGACGGAAAAGTTTAAAATAGGGTGTGAAAGAAGTTTTAATGGTACATCCATCAGGAGTGTGTATCCGCTTTAGACTGGAGTGGAAAGAAGTACCGTTTATCCTTTTAAATGTGATGTGTGGCTAGAGTGTTAACAAGGTAACATATAGGGATTCAGAGAAACCAATTTGGCAGACTTGAGTCCTGGAGGTGGGAGATACAATGCCTGCACTCTGTAGGAGGGGTGAGGAGATTGAAGTTCAGACAGCCATTTGAACTGTGATGTCCACATATTTTTGGGGAAAGTGATATTTTTTCTTTGTCATCCTAACTTGGTGGGAGACGGCCTATATGATAAAAAAAAATCATTATACAAACACATATGTTAAAAACGAAAACTTAAGGACTCACTCTAGTAGAATTTTGGCGATCACCATCAACATAGTAGATTCTATAGGCAGGGTTAAGGCCGTACCAGGGGGTCTGGCTGGGAGCTATGTAAGCCACACCAGCTGGACGATCACCATCATGGAAAACCTCAAACTCATCGTAGTGTGTGTGCCCATAAAACTGTCCTCTTATTGTATTCTCGTACCTGTGACGTGGGAAATGTTATAGCTATCTCAGATACAAATCACGTAGGCAATATGTTTCATGGAGTCATCTTAAGAATTTTACCGAGAAGTTTGCTTCTGTTCTAGTTCTCATACTTACGCTTAAATTTCGGTGCACTCAGTTCAACCCTTAGGAAATGAACATACCCAGATACTGAACACAAACGCTACAACATACCTCACAACGATGCGGTTGAACTCGCGCGACCAGACCCGTTCAGAATCCACTATCCCAGGAGGAATATGACCCAGCAGATGAACTCTCTCTCCAGCAGCCTCCGCCTGGTGCAGATGATCTTCAAGCCAGGCGAGCTCGTCAGCGGGGTCCTGAGAATCTTCCACCAACCATCTTACAAGGTGGGAAGTCCAGATTAATTTCCTTCTGAATATTACTTAGCATTATCATCTTGTTATTAGTATACAACACCTATAAACTGAGAATAAGACACGTGCAACACTTGGGTATCTTTATTGACGAAAAGTTCTTAAGTGTTCTTATGAGTGAGAAGGAAAAACAGACAAATGCAGCATAATGTGATCCTTTAATGACTACGTTTCGCCCATACAGTGGGCGAAACATTGTCAATAAAGGATCGCATTATACTGTATTTATGTCTATTCTATCACTGTGTCGGTATTTTATACCATTTATCTCCATGTATGAGACGGGTCTAGCATGGACCAGTAGGCCTGCAAGTGGGCCCTGCCTTTTGTCACACTATCTCCAACCTCTGCACCTCACTTCCGGTCCAGTATATATAGCCCCATCCATATTCCTTGACTTCTGATTGATCAGCGCTAACCGGCTGAATACATAAAGCTGAGATACGTCGAAAATGATACAACGAGAGCACTGGTACTACATAAGGTTAGATACGTCTAGGATGGTACAACGAGAGCACTGGTACTAAGATTGGTACAACGAAAGCATTAGTACTTACAGATTGGAGGAGTAACCATACATGCTGTTAAAGGAAATGATCCTAAGATCCTCCTTCAACAAGACAGAGTAGTAGGCGGCCCTCCTGACGGTAGAGTTATCGAGGTGTGGCACCAGCAGTGACCACTGCTTTGATAACTCTGAGAACAGCCAGTCAGCACTCAGCTCCTCAGGGGTGTCGTCATCGTCAGGGTCTGGAAACCTGGTGAGCACAGGAAGGGAACATGTCCACCCTTTAATAATAAATAATAATCCTAGCATCCAGGACTATCCTGATGAGATCACAATCCTAGCATAAGGATTCCCCATGATGAAATCCCAATCCTAGTATCAGGAATGCCTAGATGAGATCACAATCCTAGCATTCAGGTCTATCCTGATGGGGTCAGTCCTAGCATCCAGAACTGCCTTAATAGGATCACAATCCTAGATCTATGACTGCCCTAATGAGATCACAATCCTAGCATCAGGACTGCCCTGGTGAGATTACAATCCTAACATCCAGAACTAACCCTATGTTATGCCTTTTTTTGGCTGCGTAACTTAAAGTCCTGGCTCGTAAAGGGTAAATGACCTGCCAGTCTAGGGACATTTATATTATTTAAAATAGAAAAAGAAACCACTCCAGGGCCAGCTTGTACCTTCACATTGAATGTGGAATGTTAATTAGTCAATATTATTATAAGGACACAAAAGCTCACCTATACAAAAATATATTAATAAAGTAACATAATACAACCTACAATCTACTCTACTACAACCTCACCTTTACTCACTCACAGTAGTTCACTAGCACACTGCTACTAGTGTGAGTAAAACAAGATATGTAAACGTTTATGAACAGTGAGGCGCCATGACACCGTCCCCTTTCTGCTGGTCTGTCTACCAGCAGGCAAACACACCATACGAGTACTCTCCCAAAACTTAAACAGACCTCTGCACACTATGGCCTTACAGGTAAACATGAGAGCACTTAAACCCAAATAAAATTATCTGTAGTATACACTAAAAAAAAACTCACCCACACACACCTACATATTGCTCCATCTGCTGTGTTTCACCTCCTGCACAAAACACCTCACTCTCCTATCTCCTGGTCACTGACCAGAAATAATGCGAGTCCGGTTTCGGAATTATCCCGGAACTTTGGAGCATTTATTATACAATATTTTTAACACACTGCATAATAAATACACTACGTAATACCCTTCGAGACCACAATCTATCTCTGGAAGAGTGGCAGACTACTAGGGTGGGATAATACTCTAGTTGACTCCTATATCCATTACTTTTTAAGGCGACATAGAACGGGAAAATGTGACCGGTGCTGTTTAATGATCACATGAAAGAATTCAGACAAAATATGATGGAAAGATCCTTTATTGACATTTCGCCCATACAGTGGGCGAAATGTTGCCAATAAAGCATCCCACTGCAATGCATTTGCTTCTCGTTTTCCATATGTGAAGATTTGGTCCGTCAGTATCAGTTTATTCCAATAAGATCATGTAAAATAAATCACAATACCAATCCTAATATAAATAACATCTCAAATTGGATGTCATTATAGTGATCTACAGTGGATCGAAACGTCCTCTAGTCTGTGGGTTATAAGGTGAACGACACGTATGCACTGATCAAGACATCGGCTAATTAAAGGTTTCGCCATGAGTTGCTTCTTCAGTCACTCCGGGCGAAACGTTTCCTTACTAAATGTTATGATCAGTGCCCACGTATCTTTACCTTATTAATATGAACATATCAGTGAAATTTGCTTTGATATTAAGTTGGCAAACTGGCTAATAGAAAATGACACATTTTGCCCAAATTTAAAAGTTGAGTGGAACAACCCTTTAATTATAAGTTGTGGATGCATGTGTTACGTAGACATCTTTCATGCGTAGCAAAACTTACTGGTCAAGTGGACTCATCTCGTGGTTGCCTACTACTGGGAACACAGGAATTGTTGGAAAGAACTCTTGAATCATCTGGTTGGTCTCCCTTACAATCTGTAAGTTGGTCTCTGTGGTGGTGGACCAGACGTTGTGCGGGACCACGTCCCCGGTCCACATAACGTAGTCTATGTCCTGTGGGAGGAAGGTAGGATTGGTATCAGGACTCCTAGTGAAGTGGAATGTCATAATTTTTATGTATGGGTGTGGATGCATGGTGGGAGTCCTTGAAGTATGGGTGTTGATGTATATGAGGTTTCCTGTATAAACGTTAATATGTATGTATTCGTATATGTGTGTAACTAATATTAATAATCTTATCTGACAAAACCACTTCTACAAGTAACAGATGTAAAGGGCATCAAGGAGTGTCGATGATCTTTATAAAAAGAAAAAGGAAAATTTGAGGTTCAGCAGACTGAAGGTACGAGGATGTAGAATGAATATTAAAGAAGTATTTAATATTATAAGTGAAAGAAAGCTGAATATCCTAGTTTTGAGTAAAATGAATAATTGGATGGAAAACAACTCCGTCAACTGTGTTGAGGCTTCTCTGTAAGGCTTTCAATCTTCTGAGTGTAACCGAGTATTTTGTTGAAGAGAATTTTTTTGGTAAAATATAATATTTAGATGGTTAGGAAGAATATGTTATTGAAGAAAGATTACATAAAGTGTGAAACCTGGAGAGTACAGAATAACAAAGAGAGAGACACGGAGTACAGTGACTAAGATGCGGGTGGCAAAGAAGGGTAACACACACGGAGAGTAGTGACAGAGTAGATGACATAGTAGAGAGATACACAGAGAAGTGGGTGGCAGAGTACATAGTAACAAAGAGAAGAGGGTGACATACGGAGAGTACAGTGACAGAGTGGTAGATGACATGGAGTACAGAGTGACACAGAAGTGGGTGACACAGTAGTTCAGCTTACCGGGTGGGTGAGCTTGATATGGGTGAGCATGTCTTCCAGCATCCAGCGAGGAGAGCCACAGTATCGGTAATCTCCCCAGAACCACGCCTTGTCCTCCTCCATCTCCGGGACACCTAGGAGATACACTAGAGTGAAAACCAGCACATAGGCATCCAGCAAAGCAAGTGTGAAGGCAGTCTTCACAATGACAACACCCTATCAAGGCTGCCTTGAGCCTTCGCTAGAAACTTGAAAGAAACATGAATCAATGGCAAAATTTTTTTATTTTGATCGAATATGAGAAGTTAGGGAGGAAAATATACTGAACACACACTAGCCCTTTGCGACATCCAGTTGAGAAGAAGTGTATAGTTTCTGCTTCGATATTAGTGGATGAAGAATCAAGCCTCTACATAAGAGTTTCACATCAGCCTCAAGGACCACTAGAAATTTAAAGAAATTATATAACTGATTAAACACTAGGCGGTACACCACCATCATAACTGCTGCTGCTGTAGTTACTAACACCATTATAGCCATACTTCTGTATTATTATTATTATTATTATTATTATTATAATCATAGGGGAGCGCTAAAACCCTAGGATTATACAGCACATGGGGGGGATGGGAGGCATTCAGGCTCAAAGCAGGAAACTGGAGCACAGATACAATTCCTTAGATCAAGGGCCCCTCACCAGCCTCAAGGAACCTCCCTTGAGGGGCCATGCTGCTGTAGCTACCACCACTGTAGACGGTACACCACCCCAATGGAAATAAGTCACTGACTTTTTTGGGTTATCCTAGGTTCTCTACGCATGTGCTGCTATGTATGGTAATCTCTGTAACGGTATTAGTGTATACCTGAATAAACTTGCTTACTAATCCTACGTTTGTTGCTGTAGTTACTACCAATGTAGACGGTACATCATTATAACTTTGCTGATGTAACTGCAAACAGGTAACCACATATTCCTGCCTATCAAGGACACGAACAAGCCAGAAACCGTAAACTTTAGACGATGTTTCGATCCATTCCGAACCATTATTAAAGCAGTAACTCCCTCAGGTGTTACTTGATCATGAACCCGGAGGGATCAAAACATCAATCTCAAGTGTACCCCTCAAAAATGTGGCGTATTAGTGAACTGTTCCAGCCACTGTATTGTGATTTTCATTCTTGTGTCTACCTGATGCTATAGCCGAGTCATTACTCTATCCTTCTGACGGAGGATCGAGCCTACTGCGTTATACTCATTCTTGTGCCTACCAGAATCATTCCTGCAGCAGAGGTGCTCGTGGCAAGCAGCTAGGGAGCCAGGCTGGTAGAGAGGATCCAAGTGGGTGTCAGCCAGCTGTAACACCTTCAGTCTCGGGGCGTCACTCTGCACAACATGCGGAAATGTGAATGAATACGCATATTACCCACAGTTTTGAAGGAGGGACAGGATATAGACATTTTTGTTGAGATACAGCTCTACACAGAGAAAAACATGACTTGATAAAGCTGTACAGAGTGAGACATGGCGTGATAAAATTGTAGAGAGAGCGAAACTTGACGCAATACAGCTGTACACTGAATGTAGTGGGACGTAACAACGCTCTGCATAGAGTGAAACATAACATAATACAACTGTACATAAGCGAAACTTTATCACAATAAAAGCGTGTCCTGCATCTTTCTTTTCTTCAACACAAAGAAACATACGAGGAAAATAACTAAGACCTAAAACTAGAATGGTGAGAAGGTGCATTGAAATATGAGAAATAATCGTCATATTTGTCTGGCCTTTACCAAGTAGGTATAGAGCAGTAGTGTCTTGATCCTCTCAATTATGAGGCCCTTGTATATCGATGTAACGAAAGTGTCGCCTATCATATGCTACCCCATCCCAGAGTCTCGAATTGAAAGACATTTACACGGGAGTGCACTGGAAAGGCAGATAGCAGAATTGATTAGTAAGACATCTGTGCGACAGTTAGGTATGTTTACTCCGAAATATTTCGCCTGCACAGTAGGCTTTTTCAGTCGAATACAGAAGAGGCAGCAGAATCAGTAGAGATGTAAAAACGAATCAGTCCATCACCCTCGAAAACGTAGTTTTGAGACGACGGACTGATTACATATCTCTGCTACTTTTGCTGTTTCTTCTGTATTCGACTGAAGAAGCCTATTGTGTAGGCGTCTTCGTAATAAAGATATCTAACTGTTGCACATGTGTCTTATGAATTGTCGGTATTGTATTCTATTATAATGTTCAGATAGAGTATCTACTTCTATCATGTATTATGTAGATGTATGAGGCAAAGATAAAAAAAAGCACAAATGAACAATATGAATGATAACTGTTAAATATAGTATTATGTAAGAGTGACGTGAAGAACAAAAGGTATAACATACGTCAGGGAGCAGTAGAGGCTGGACAGGAGGTTTGTCTCCCTGGATGGTGACTGACCACTGGCGCTGAGGACTGGAGGAAGTGCAGCCCATGCTGGTGAACACCTCACCACAGGCATCACTAGCAGACACAGTGTTGGTGCTCAGAATGTGGTACGCGATGGGCTGTGGAAACGACCAAACTATCTTAGTCATGGTGACCCAGATAGTAGATATGCATGGTAATTAAATGGTTGAACTGCATCACCACAAAAATACCGGATACTAATGCATATTTTAACTAATTCAACCAAGAATAAGTTATTGAATAGTGAAGATATCAAGAAATTAAATATAATTATAAAGTGAGAGGTGTGTATGTCTCAGTGTATATACATTGAGAGGTGATATACCTTCGATGAGTTTCGAGTCTCGTTACTCTCGGAGCCCGGCCATGGGCCAGGCTCATCTGGTGCTTACCTGATCAACCAGGCTGTTGCTGTTGGAGGCTCGCTGCCCCACATAGCCATCACAGCCTGGTTGATCTGGCACCTGGAGAAGATACTTGTCTAGTTTACTCCTGAAGGTGTGTACGTCTATATACACTGAGGTGTGTGTACGTCTCAGTGTATATACACTGAGAGGGGTGTACGTCGCAGTGTATATGCATTGAGAGGTGTGTACGTCTGTGTATATACATTAAGTGTATACACATTGAGGTATGTACGTATCAGTGTATGGGAGGTGTGTACGTCTCAGTGTATATACACAGAGGAGTATGCATCTCAGTGTAGATGTATTGAGAGATGTGTACGTCTGAGCGCATACACAAAGGTATGTACGCCTCAGTGTATATACACTGAGAGTTGTGTACGTCTCAGTTTATACACTGAGAGTTTACCTACATTCCTATTTTAAAAATAAAAGCAGTCTTGATGTTACTACATGTGTGAATTGAAGCATCAATAACCATCGTTTGGTTGGCAGACTTTAAGCCTAGCATCCTTCAGGGGCCTTGATGCCGGCAAAGAACGGAAGTAGCTCCAATTTCTTGGATCACGAACCCTTGAAGAACATCAAATGAATCATCAGGTACAGACCCCGACGAGAGTGAGGAAGCCGTGGCAGTAGAGGTCAGTAAGACCAATGGTATTAATGCATATGGCGATGGCTTCCTGCAGAAGCTCCTCGTACGGGACACCGGCCGCCATCTCTGCCTGCAGGACACCCAGCGCCAGCTCACACTCCAAGCACCAAACAGAAGCTGGTGATCAATTCTCAGGTCAAACATCGTGAGCACCACAGTGGAAATAAGTCACTGTTTGACTTGACTGTGTTATCCTAGATTAAATTTACATAATTTATCAATAATTTATAACTATGATAACCATGTACAGAAGAATAATAATGGCTAAAAATAATTGTATATACCCTGAATAAATATTATCTGATCTTACTACATACTGTATTATCAAGCATTTAATAAAGCACCAGTGTGTACGAAACGTCGTAAAATAATGTATTTCTTCCTCTTCCAAAAGTCTCTCCATTACCAGTTATATTTCAGTGGCCAAAGTGTGTACACTAAAGTACGTGTCCTATACATGAAGCGTCTTACACAAATATATTTGTGTCGTAAATTCACAGAATTTAAGAAAATATATTGCGTCTTGTTACATTTAATACCCAATATAACTATTAAAAATACTTAATGACTGGCATTTTCATTTACGGATCTACTTTTGAAATAACCGAAAATAAAACTGATTCTTTGATGAGAATTTTGGCGTGATAGACATTATCAAGGATCTGTTGGCAAAATAGTGAATGACAGTGATATTATTGTCACTCATGGGTGACAATAATATGAAGAATGAGGTGATTCACAGAATTGATGAGGGGAAAAGGGTGAGTGGTGCACTTAGGAGTCTGTGGAGACAAAGAACTTTGTCCGTGGAAGCAAAAAGGGGAATGTATAAGAGTGTAATTGTACCAACACTCTTGTATGGGTGTGAAGTATGGGTGATGAATAGTGCAACGAGGAGAAGGCTGGAGGCAGTTGAGATGTCATGTCTAAGGGCAATGTGTGGTGTGAATATAATGCAGAGAATTCGTAGCTTGGAAATTAGGAGAAGGTGCGGGAATCCCAAAACTATTATCCAAAGGGCTGAGGAGGGGTTGTTGAGGTGGTTCGGACATGTAGAGAGAATGGAACAAAACATAATGACTTCGAGAGTGTATAAATCTGTAGTGGAGGGAAGGCGGGGTAGGGGTCGGCCTAGGAAAGGTTGGAGGGAGGAGGTAAAGGAGGTAGTGTGTGCGAGGGGCTTGGACTTCCAGCAAGCATGCATGAGGTATTTGATAGGAGTGAATGGAGACAAATGGTTTTTAATACTTGACGTGCTGTTGGAGTGTGAGCAAAGTAACATTTATGACGGGATTCAGGGAAACCGGCAGGCCGGACTCGAGTCCTGGAGATGGGAAGTACAGTGTCTACACTCTGATGGAGGGGTGTTAATGTTGCAGTTTTGTAACTGTAGTGTAAAGCACCCCTCTGGAAAGACAGTGATGGAGTGAATAATGATGAAAGTTTTTTTTCTTTTTCGGGCCACCCTGCCTTGGTGGGAATCGGCCGATATGTTAATAAAAAAAATAAAAAATAAATATAATTTAGTGCTAATGGATAGTTTAATCTCACAAACGTTAGGAGAAGCTCAGAGGTGTTAGCTCACAGGTGTTAGAACCTCACATGTTACCATTTTGTCCTAGGCACATGTCGATGAGACACTAGGCCTGTTGTATATGCGTGCGTGTGTGTGCGTGTGTGTGTGTGTGTGTGTGTGTGTGTGTGTGCGCATGTGTTAGTTCACAGGTGTTAGAACCTCACATGTGTTAGTTCACAGGTGATAGAACCTCACATGTGTTAGTTCACAGGTGTTAGAACCTCACAGGTGTTGGAACAATCTCGAACATTAATTTTGGAAAGAGCACTTGATCCTGCATATGCTGTTCTTTTATGAAGATTGATGGACTGAACACATCGACTCCAGACTGAGGGACTGATTACCTCAAACAACATCTCATCTTTCACCATTCTTCTCTGTATTGGACTGAGGATTATAAATACCCAAGTGTTGCACAGGAGTCTCATTCATGAACTTGTCGGTTTTCTGAACAATTATTATAACCATTCTAGTTATCCTAGGGTACCTGCACATGCCAAACGTTCCTAGAATCTGGGCCTTGTTACTGTACACAAGGGTTCAAAATCTGAATCCAATCAAACGAGGAGTTCTCGAGTTATAAGCGAAATAAAATCGAAAATTTGAAGGAAAAAAAAAACAAAAAAAAAAATAAGGCAGCCAGTTAAAGGTCCCTCTCTAGGGATACCTAATTACCGCACTTTCTTGCTTACGTACTTATTCCTTAAACCCTAGTCAATCTTAACACTGGTAATTACTTAAATCTTACTTAGAGAACAGTTGGATTGATTTCGGAATAATGTAAAAGACCTGGGAGTGATAATGTCAAAGGATCTCACTTTCAAAGACCATAACATTGTATCAATCGCATCTTCTAGAAAAATGACAGGATGGATAATGAGAACCTTCAAAACTAGGAATGCCAAGCCCATGATGACACTCTTCAGGTCGTTTGTTCAGTCTATGCTGGAATATTGCTGCACACTAACAGCACCTTTCAAGGCAGGTGAAATTGCTGACCTAAAAAGTGTACAGAGAATCTTCACAGCGCACATAACTGTGATAAAACACCTCAGTTACTGGAAACGCTTGAAGTTCCTCAACCTGTACTCCCTGGAAAGCAGGCGGGAGAGTTACATGATTATTTACACTTGGAAAATCCTTGAGGGGTTAGTACCAAAGTTGCACACGAAAATCACTCCCTATGAAAGCAAAAGACTCGGCAAACGATGCAACATCCGCCCAATGAAAAGCTGGGGTGCCACTGGCATACACAATAAGTGTCAGGGGCCCAAGACTGTTCAACTGCCTCCCAGCATACATCAGGGGGATTACCAATAGACCCCTGGCTGTCTTCAAAAAGGCCCTGGATAGGCACCTAAAGTCAGTACCTGACCAACCGGGCTGTAGTTCGTACGTCAGGTTGCGTCAAGCCCTGATGCACCATGAGGCCTGGTCACAGACTGGACCGGGGGGGCGTTGACCCCCGAAACCCTCTCCAGGTATACTCCAGGTAATTATTGCAAACCATTGCATTTTCTTTAATTTGAATACTAAAATGGTATACAGTACCAACAAGTTGATGAGTAAGACACAGGTACACCAGTTAGGTAGCTTTATTACGAAACGTTTCGCCTACACAGTAGACTTCATCAATCGAGTACTAAAGAGTTAGCAGAAGTAGTATCTTGACCAGAGTCTTGCATACACCAGTATGGGCCTGACGTACACCAGTATGGGCCTGGCGTACACCAGTATGGGCCTGGCGTACACCAGTATGGGCCTGGCGTACACCAGTATGGGCCTGGCGTACACCAGTATGGGCCTGGCGTACACCAGTATGGGCCTGGCATACACCAGTATGGGTCTGACGTACACCAGTATGGGCCTGGCGTACACCAGTATGGGCCTGACGTACACCAGTATGGGCCTGACGTACACCAGTATGGGCCTGACGTACACCAGTATGGGCCTGACGTACACCAGTATGGGCCTGACGTACACCAGTATGGGCCTGACGTACACCAGTACGGGCCTGACGTACACCAGTACGGGCCTGACGTACACCAGTATGGGCCTGACGTACACCAGTACGGGCCTGACGTACACCAGTATGGGCCTGACGTACACCAGTATGGGCCTGACGTACACCAGTACGGGCCTGACGTACACCAGTACGGGCCTGACGTACACCAGTACGGGCCTGACGTACACCAGTACGGGCCTGACGTACACCAGTATGGGCCTGACGTACACCAGTATGGGCCTGACGTACACCAGTATGGGCCTGACGTACACCATTATGGGCCTGACGTACACCAGTACGGGCCTGACGTACACCAGTACTGGCCTGACGTACACCAGTACGGGTCTGACGTACACCAGTATGGGCCTGACGTACACCAGTATGGACCTGACGTACACCAGTATGGGCCTGACGTACACCAGTATGAGCCTGACGTACACCAGTATGGGCCTGACGTACACCAGTATGAGCCTGACGTACACCAGTATGGGCCTGACGTACACCAGTATGGGCCTGACGTACGCCAGTACGGGCCTGACGTACACCAGTATTGGCCTGACGTACACCAGTACGGGCCTGAAGTACACCAGTACGGGCCTGACGTACACCAGTACGGGCCTGACGTACACCAGTATGGGCCTGACGTACACCAGTACGGGCCTGACGTACACCAGTACGGGCCTGACGTACACCAGTATGGGCCTGACGTACACCAGTACGGGCCTGACGTACACCAGTACGGGCCTGACGTACACCAGTATGGGCCTGACGTACACCAGTATGGGCCTGACGTACACCAGTATGGGCCTGACGTACACCAGTATGGGCCTGACGTACACCAGTACGGGCCTGACGTACACCAGTATGGGCCTGACGTACACCAGTACGGGCCTGACGTACACCAGTACGGGCCTGACGTACACCGTGTACAGAGTCTTGAAGCATTCCTTACTAAGGTGTCACAACACTATTCTTAAATTTACAGTTTACCGTTTTTATGGTAGAAATTTCGAAAATATTATATTCTGTTTTTATGTGATAATTTCTGAGCTCCTCAGTTGACTAGATTTAAAACTTCAGTGCTGATATCTTGAGAATGCAACTTCCGAGCAGCTTCAAACTTTATATAGTGGTGTATTTTAGGATATTGGTCTCTTAGATAAAAGAAAGTGCCTCTTCACGGTGTCCCGTAGTACTGTTGGTAAATCACTCAGCTCACACATAGAGCGACCGTCGTTCGATCCCCGGTATGGGTGGAAACAATGGGAGTGCTCCTTACACCTGCTGTGCCTGTTCACCTATCAAGTAGGTACCTGGGCGTTAGTCGACGGGTATAGGTTGCATCCTGGAGACAAAAATTAACCCAAGTTGCCCATAATGTTCGGCATAACAAGGGTCTGTCTGTATAGCATGTCACTGACGTCAGCTATGGTCTGTATAAGTTGTATCACGTACGTGTAGAAATAAAGATTATAATTATTTCTGTCAAGAAGCCGGTCGTCTCCACCGAGGCTGTGACCCAGAAAAACAAGAAACAAACATTTCTCTTCATCTTACATTTAGTAATTTATACAAGAATAGGAGTTACTAGCCCCTTGCTCCCGGCATTTTAGTCGCCTCTTACGACACGCATGACTTACGGAGGAAGGATTCATCGCCACTAGTATTTATTATTATTATTATTATTATTATTATTATTATTATTATTATTATTATTATTATTATGAGTTCCCTCAGCCAACTACACACGCAGGATGTGTACTCCAAGTGACGGTTATCTGTTAGTATATATACACAGAGTTTAATCCCTACTTAGGGATTAAAGTATTCTTGACTGGTTGTGAATATATTGTACGCAGCCTCAGTAACCTTTCGAGTGGGATCCCCGTATCCGCGGGTCCTGCTTCAGTTATTCATGGTTTACCCTGGCCCGAAAATAACCCACAATTTTGCTTAAAAATGGCTTTAAAACGCAAAAAGTAGTGAGGGTGGAAGTTCTTCAGAGCCTAAGAGAAGCTATGAAGAGCCTTGATTCCTCCTCTTCCCCTCCTTCCCATCCTTTTCCAGTTTTTCCATCCTTTCTTATCCTTCTTCCTTCCCATCTCACGACAGCTCTCGTCGTCTTCTTCGATTCGATTCGACTTTATAATAAGTATGTAAATGAAACACGACTTATTTATAGGGTTCGCTACTATCCGCAGTTTTGGTAGGGCCTTTTAATGTTCTCTTGGATAAGGGGGTTGCACTCTAGACGATAATTTCATGTCCAATTAACCAACTAATTACCCCCGAAAAAAGAAGGGGGTTAATTACCCCCAGACTGAATACCACTGAACCAAGTGAATGACACTGCAAAGATTGTATGGGAGAAGCCAGGTGCACAGTACATCTGAAGACACCAGCCTTGATAAGGAGATATTAACACCTATTGATGACTACCCATCAAGGCCAGCCACTGGAAACACACATGCTGTCCCTAGTGTTGATGAGTACCCATCAAGGCCAAAGACCAACCATTGGACACACCTAGTGTTGATGTCTACCTATGAAGGTCAACCATTAGAAACACACACATGTTATGACCTGTTGTTGATGTCTTCCATGTGTACATATAAAGTCTGTCTGGCTTTAATATGCACAGATTTAGGAGATTTACGTGAAGATTTAAACTGTATAGTGTTACTGTGTATATTTAAACTAGTGGCAGGTAGTGATATAAGGCTATGTTTGCTATTAAGCATGTACGTACGTATTTATGTATGTACCTCTTTTTATTAAGCATATACGTTCGTATGTATGTATGTATCTATCTATCTAGATTCTCCTAACAGCTGAAACACCAACACCATTAATGTCACAAGATAAAAATGTAAGCTTAATAAACACTAGATATACAGCACAATATTCACAAGTATCTATCATTTACACACTATTGAATTTACCCACAGAATGTACGAATGTCAGCTGCCGCTAAATTTTTTACAATCTCGCTAACTTACATGTGAATTTGTAACTTTGACAATCGTGTAGCGAGAAAACATTTCTAACTTGTTAAACATACGAGACACGATCATATGTTCACATGCATCCCACAAATACGCAGATACGTAACTGAAGTAACGTCAGTGAAAACCTCTCTTATTGTAAGCCTCGTAGTCCTCGTGGCCTGGTGGTAAAAGCTATCGCTTCACACGCTGACAGTCCGGGTTCGATTCCCGGCAAAGAGTGGAAACATTGGGTGTGTTTCCTTACACCGGTTGTCTATGTTCACCTATCAGTAAAGATGGGTACCTGGGTGTTAGTCGACTGGTGTGGGTCGCATCCCGGGACAAAATTGACCTAATTTTCTCGAAATGCTTTGCGGCTTTCTATATAACAATATGTCACTGATGTCAGCTAGGCCTGTATACCTTGTACATGTGCAAGAAAGGTATACAATACCAACAATAGCCATCCAGTGGCTTTATTAAAGCCACTGGATGGCGAAACGTCTACAATAAAAACAACCAGATGTTGCACATGTTACTTAACTTTCACCTTGTACATGTACTTATAGAAATAAATATATATTCTTATTCTTATTCTTATTCTTATTATTATTATTATTATTATTATTATTATTATTATTATTATTATTATTATTATTATTATTATACATCGCTGGACCTGCTATGTATCATCATATATGGAGGTCAGATTGTGGTTTTGAACGTCACTCAAATTCCATCATGGAGAATTTTTACACGTTATGTTAATTTTAGAAGTTATAATATATTAAGTACAGAAGACGTTAGACTGCCTAATACGGTGTTCTGATACAGTGAAGAGTTACCCGTAAGATACAAAGTGCTGACAAAATGGGTCGTGTCAATACATTTTGACTGAAAATTTCAAAATGAGGCGAGTAATTGCGAAATCTGTCTTGCTGTCTGACTCAAGGCCAAAAAGACTATCGTTTTTTAGCCAAAAACAACATGGTTGTCGTCCCCCACCCTCCCTACTCCCCAGATCTAACCCCTTGTGACTTCTTTCTCTTACGACACATAAAACTGGGGCCCAAGGGGCAGCGTATTATTGACGTGGATGAGACTCAAACAGAATCGCAGACCGTGTGGACGCCGTTACGGAAGAAGATTTCCAGAAATGTGGAAAAGGGAAACTTGCGAATCAGAAATGTTTCGAGAGTCAGTGTTCAGCCTCCCAATGAGCGTAATTCCAGATGTTGTCGTCTGACAGGAATGTAGATGAATGGTTCAGAGAACCATTCATCTACATTCTTTGCCTAACCATTCCTAACCATTCCATTCATCTGCATTCACTTGCCTAACTATTCCTGTCAGACACAGGGAATTCTTCACTTGCCTCACCACATGCAATATGCTCAGAAGGAGGCTTCATTACGTGCCGCTCAGATTCGTGCTTCACTTCCCATTCCTGACAGAAGAACGGCAGAATATATACTCAGCCAAACTACCACTGTCAACATCCAAAAAAAAAAAAACTGAAGCTATCACGAAAACTACAATATCTGTTCTCCCACAGCAAATGGAGCGAAATGGGACGACCAACAGTCATAAATAATTTATCTTCCTATACATTAACCGCCACCGAGACAGAAGCCCTCAGCTTGGGGCTCAAGTTCACCACCGGCATCAATAAGAAACATCATGTAGTGGACATGGTAACCAAGAACCAACCTTTCAAGGACTCCGAGTTTCATAAGAGTTTCGTTCAAGGAATTATCACTGCTGCAGCTGAGCCTTCAAGACCGATCATTCCCAGAAGATATATCCAAGCACTCATGGACTCGGCTAACAACCATTATATCATCATTACCGCCTCTGACAAAGGAGGAGGTGTGGTGTTACTCAACACTGTCGACTACAACAATAAAGTTTTAAATTCCCTCAGTGATGCCAATACATACCAGCGTGTTTCAGAATCAGTGTTACTACAAAGCACCCAAACTTTTCTTTAAAAGGCATCTTAGGAAAATCTAAACAAGGCAACAAACTACATAAACTTTTACCAGGTCAACTGAAACCAGCACGCCTGTATGCCTTCCTAAGACGCATAAGCCTGGCATCCCACTACGTCCTGTCACTTCGGGCATAGGGAGTGCACCACACAGATTAGCTGAGCACCATCAGTTAAGTGCACCTCAAACACTCAGGTGACCTCTCTCGAATTTCCAACTTGAATGTTAAAAACAAAAGCATGACTTCCTTCGATGTAACAGCCCTCTTTACCAACGTTCCTACTGATGCTGCTATAAACATTCTGCTATAAACATGCTACTATAAACTTCTTCCAGATTTCATCAGTCTAGTGGATCTGTGTGTTAATTTCAACTTCTTCAAGTATCAGGACAACTGTTACAAACAGTGCTTTGGGATGGCAATGGGCAGCCTGCTCAGTGCTGTGCTTGCCAACCTCTTCATGGAAAACCTAGAGACAGAGAAATTCAGCACCTTCATTCCCAACACCGTTACCTGGCTAAGATACGTTGATAACATATTGGCTTTCTATCCGAGACGTCTCAATATCCAGGACCTCCTCAACAACAAAGTTTAGACTTGAACTCGAAAAAGATGACAAACTTCCTTTCCTCGACGTCCTCCTGTGCAGATCTCCCGACAATGATAAACTTCTCTTCAAAGCGTGTAGAAAACCTACTAACATGGACGATCTTTTACACTTCGATTCACACTAAGACACCTGCAGTAAAAGAGAAGTCCTCGTTGGCTTCTTCTTGAGAACTCTTCGCACCTCTAGCCCTTGTTTTCTTGAAGAAGAATGTACTTACGTAACACAAGCCTTTACACATCTTCAGTTTCCATCTTTCTTCATCTGAGATTGCAGACACTCAAGGTACAAGCTATCCCCAACAAGCCGCCCATGGAACAGCCCTCTAATCAGTTAATAGTGCTCCCATGTGGTGATGTTGCCACGAATACTCGCCGGTCAATTGCTAAGAGTAACACATATGTTTCCACCATAAACACATCATCTATCAAAGACCTCACTACGAAACGGAACCCCACACCTCTAACTTCCACAGCAGGCGTCTACACCATCCCCTGTGGATTCTGTCCCAAGAAATATGTAGGCAAAACAGGCAGAGATCTTGTGGTCCGCCTGAACGAGCATCGAAATGCAAGTAACAGAGACAATTTAAGGTACACCTGTGTCCTCCACAGAGACTCCACGCCTTAGACGCCGACGGTGTCTGGAAGCCTACCTAATCGACGTCACCGACACATTTGAACGTAACACTGGAAACCAGAAAATTTCTAAAACATTAGCATCCATGATACTCAACCAGGCAAAGCACCACCTACCTAGCAACACAGGAGTCACATGATCTCATCGTCTACCCGTCCTCATCCCAATATGGCATTCTTCAGGTCACCATGTGTCACTCACACCTTACTCTCCGTCTTTCAACCTCTGTACGTTAGAAGTGATCAAGGTCCCAGGACCGAAACGTTTTCTAATAAATATGTCCTAGTGTTTGCTTATGTGTTTTTCTAAACCAATAAATAGTTGCATAGATTATCATACATAGCATATGTGTAGAGAACCTAAGATAATCCACTACTACTAATGCTACTATTACTACAGACCTGTAACATTTTTGTGAGACTGCAAAGTATCTTCAGGTCCTTGTGCTGGCCTGTGTAGGCGCTGCTGGAGGACTGTTCTTAGTGAAGCAACTCCTTCAGAAGCCAGATGAGACGGTAGCGCGTCTCCCAGTGCTGCTTGCTTCTGAGACGTGAATCTAGGTGATGCTGCAGCTAGTGCTAGCAGCATCATAAACCACGCTGCTGCCAGGGGACCTGAGAGTAGAAAGTAAATGTATTGACAAGACGAATATAGAGAAGAACGGTGGAAGATGAGAAAGAATCTGAGATAATCAGTACCTCAAATTCTTCCTCATCTTCCACTTTTCTTCTCTACATTGGACTGAAGAAACCACTGGCTGGCGAAATCTTTCAAAAACAAGTACTATTCCCAAATGTTGACTAAGTGTCTCAGTCATAAACCTGTAAATCTGCTAAACCATTTAAACAAAGTATGGAAAAGACTCTTAATCTCGTAACTGTTAACTCAAGGGTCGATTCATAACTTCGAGGTGCTCAGAGTTGTTTCTGTATTTGAAGCTGGAATGTATTCACTGCTGAGAGATGTGTACAGAGTCATCTCAGCACACAAGATGGGTTCAGCGCAGTACTGTTGAATAATACAACACTGTAATAACACACATGTCCTTGATAAACCTACACTATGGGGGCTTGATAAACCGACACTGTGGAGGCTTGATAAACCGACACTGTGGGGGCTTGACAAACCCACACTGTGAGACTTGATAAACCCACACTGTGAGACTTCATAAACCCATACTGTGGGGGCTTGATAAACCCACACTCTGAGGCTTCATAAACCCACACTGTGAGGCTTGATAAAATCACATTGCGAGGCTTGATAAACCCACACTGTAATGCTTGATAAACCCACACTATGAGTCTTGATAAACCCACACTCTGAAGCTTCATAAGACCACACTGTGAGGCTTGATAAACCCACATTGCGAGGCTTGATAAACCCACACTGTTAGGCTTGATAAACCCAGACTGTGAGGCTTCATAAACCCACACTCTGGGGCTTGATAAGCCCACACTGTGAGCCTTGATAAACCCACACTGTGAGGCTTGATAAACCCCACACTCTGAGGCTTGATAAACTCACACTGTGAGGCTTGATAAACCCACATTGTGAGACTTGATAAACCCACACTGTGAGGCTTGATAAACCCACATTGTGAGGCTTGATTAAACCACATTGTGAGGCTTGATACACCCACACCAGACTTTATAAACCCACACTGTGAGTCTGGTGTGGCTTGATACACCCACACCAGACTTTATAAACCCACACTGTGAGCCTTGACATACCCATACTGTGAGGCTTGATAAACCCACACTGTGAGTTTTGATAAACTCACATTGCGAGGCTTAATAAACCCATATTGCGAGGCTTGATAAACCCACATTGTGAGGCTTGATAAACCCACACTCTGAGGCTTGATAAACCCACATTGTGAGGCTTGATAAACCAACACTATGAGGCTTGATAAACCCATATTATGAGGCTTGATAAACTCACACTGTGAGGCTTTGTAAACCACGCTGTGAGGTTTTATAAACTCATACTGTGAGGTTTGATAAACCCACATTGTGAGGCTTGATAAACCCACACTATGAGGCTTGATAAACCCACATTGTGAGGCTTGATAAACCCACAATCTGAGGCTTGATAAACCCACACTGTAAGGCATTGCAAACCCACACTGTGAGGCTTTATAAACCCACACTGTGAGGCTTGATAAACCCACATTGTGAGATAGATAAACCCACATTGTGAGGCTTGATAAACCCACACTGTGAGGCTTGATAAACCCACATTGTGATGCTTGATATACCCACACTGTATGACTTTATAAACCCACGCTGTGAGCCTTGATAAACCCACACTGTGAGGCTTCATAAACCCACACTGTGAGGTTTCATAAACCCACACTGTAAGGCTTGATAAACCCACATTATGAGGCTTGATAAATCCACACTATGAGTCTTGATAAACCCACACTCTGAGGCTTGATAAACCCGCACTGTGAGGCTTGATAAACCCACATCGCGAGGCTTGATAAACCCACACTGTGAGGCTTGATAAACCCACACTGTGAGGCTTGATATACCCACACTCTGAGGCTTGATAAACCCACATTGCAAGGCTTGATAAAACCACATTGTGAGGCTTGATAAACCCACATTGTGAGGCTTGATAAACCCACACTGTGAGGCATGATAAACCCACATTGTGAGGCTTGATAAACCCACACTGTGAGGCATGATAAACCCACACTGTGAGGCTTGATAAACCCACACTGTGAGGCATGATAAACCCACACTGTGAGGCTTGATAAACCCACACTGTGAGGCATGATAAACCCACATTGTAAGGCTTGATAAACCCACAATGTTGGAAGAAGAAGAAAGTGGTCTCACCCATAAAGACTTGTCTTCAGTACAGGATGTCAGTCTAGTGAGTGACGCTGGGCGACACTCCACTCTTTATAAATGAAAACCTTCCTGATAACTCTTATCTTCCTTATAGCTATATGTGGAGATAACTCTTATCTTCAGCATAGTTACAGGTGGAGATAACTCTTATCTTCAGCAAAGTTATAAGTTAAGATAACTCGTCTTCCCCATAGTTATAAGTTGAAAGCATCACATATAACTGAATAATGGTGTATAGCTCTTGGCACTGTGTTATAACACCAAAATAATAATAATTAGTAGTAGTAGTAGTAGTAGTAGTAGTAGTAGTAGTAGTAGTAGTAGTAGTAGTAGTAGTAGTAGTAGTAGTAGTAATAATAATAATAATAATAATAATAATAATAATAATAATAATAATAATAATAATAATAATAGTGAAAATAGTGAAAATATGTCCCACCAAAGTGACACTCACATCACTGAATCCATCACGGGCGTGTCAGTGGTCTATAATACAGACACACATCACTGAATCCATCATGGGCGTGTCAGTGGTCTATAATACAGACACACATCACTGAATCCATCATGGGCGTGTCAGTGGTCTATAATACGGACACTCACATCACTGAATCCATCATAGGCGTGTCAGTGGTCTATAATACGGACACTCACATCACTGAATCCATCATGGGCGTGTCAGTGGTCTATAATACGGACACTCACATCACTGAACCCATCACGGGCGTGTCAGTGGTCTATAATACGGACACTCACATCACTGAATCCATTACGGGCGTGTCAGTGGTCTATAATACGGACACTCACATCACTGAATCAATCATGGGCGTGTCAGTGGTCTATAATACGGACACTCACATCACTGAATCCGTCACGGGCGTGTCAGTGGTCTATAATACGGACACTCACATCACTGAATCCGTCACGGGCGTGTCAGTGGTCTATAATACGGACTGTGGAAAATACTGTATATATTTTCCAGAGGGTAAGGTACCTAGGGATTGGCAGAGAGCGTGCATAGTTCCTTTGTATAAAGGCAAAGGGGACAAAAGAGAGTGCAAAAGTTATAGGGGGATAAGTCTGTTGAGTATACCTGGTAAAGTTTATGGTAGAGTTATTATTGAAAGAATTAAGAGTAAGACGGAGAATAGGATAGCAGATGAACAAGGAGGCTTTAGGAAAGGTAGGGGGTGTGTGGACCAGGTGTTTACAGTGAAACATATAAGTGAACAGTATTTAGATAAGGCTAAAGAGGTCTTTGTGGCATTTATGGATTTGGAAAAGGCGTATGACAGGGTGGATAGGGGGGCAATGTGGCAGATGTTGCAGGTGTAAGGTGTAGGAGGTAGGTTACTGAAAGCAGTGAAGAGTTTTTACGAGGATAGTGAGGCTCAAGTTAGAGTATGTAGGAAAGAGGGAAATTATTTCCCAGTAAAAGTAGGCCTTAGACATGAATGTGTGATGTCACCGTGGTTGTTTAATATATTTATAGATGGGGTTGTAAGAGAAGTAAATGCGAGGGTCTTGGCAAGAGGCGTGGAGTTAAAAGATAAAGAATTACACATAAAGTGGGAGTTGTCACAGTTGCTCTTTGCTGATGACACTGTGCTCTTGGGAGATTCTGAAGAGAAGTTGTAGAGATTGGTGGATGAATTTGGTAGTGTGTGCAAAAGAAGAAAATTAAAAGTGAATACAGGAAAGAGTAAGGTTATGAGGATAACAAAAAGATTAGGTGATGAAAGATTGGATATCAGATTGGAGGGAGAGAGTATGGAGGAGGTGAATGTATTCAGATATTTGGGAGTGGACGTGTCAGCGGATGGGTCTATGAAAGATGAGGTGAATCATAGAATTGATGAGGGGAAAAGGGTGAGTGGTGCACTTAGGAATCTGTGGAGACAAAGAACTTTGTCCTTGGAGGCAAAGAGGGGAATGTATGAGAGTATAGTTTTTACCAACTCTCTTATATGGGTGTGAAGCATGGGTGATGAATGTTGCAGCGAGGAGAAGGCTGGAGGCAGTGGAGATGTCATGTCTGAGGGCAATGTGTGGTGTGAATATAATGCAGAGAATTCGTAGTTTGGAAGTTAGGAGGAGGTGCGGGATTACCAAAACTGTTGTCCAGAGGGCTGAGGAAGGGTTGTTGAGGTGGTTCAGACATGTAGAGAGAATGGAGCGAAACAGAGTGACTTCAAGAGTGTATCAGTCTGTAGTGGAAGGAAGGCGGGATAGGGGTCGGCCTAGGAAAGGTTGGAGGGAGGGGGTAAAGGAGGTTTTGTGTGCGAGGGGCTTGGACTTCCAGCAGGCATGCATGAGCGTGTTTGATAGGAGTGAATGGAGACAAATGGTTTTTAATACTTGACGAGCTGTTGGAATGTGAGCAAAGTAACATTTATGAAGGGGTTCAGGGAAACCGGCAGGCCGGACTTGAGTCCTGGAGATGGGAAGTACAGTGCCTGCACTCTGAAGGAGGGGTGTTAATGTTTCAGTTTAAAAACTGTAGTGTAAAGCACCCTTCTGGCAAGACAGTGATGAAGTGAATGATGGTGAAAGTTTTTCTTTTTCGGGCCACACTGCCTTGGTGGGAATTGGCCAGTGTGATAATAAAATAAAAAAAATCAGAAATACAGTAGTTATATGTAAATAGATGGCCATGCTGTATTTAATAAAAATTTATGTTATAAAAAATGGGAAGAAGCTGTGCCTGCACAGAAGAGACTCGCCATTGTTGTTTGAATTGGACATAAACGTTATTGAATAAGGGGAAGAATTTTTGTGCTCTAGAGGTTAAAATTGGGCTGACACCTCCCAAATAGGAGGCGAAATTGTTGGATGTGCATTCCTGCATAACTTGAGATATCAGGCGACTGGACAAGACAGCTCCAGGAACCTCAGGTAAGTTTGTTTATGTTTGTAACTCTGGCCAGTGTTATTTTCATGGATAGACAGTAAGGTTTTCTGAGTATGATACACCTTAATCTCCAGTCAAATTGGTGAGTGATATTAAGATATATTCTCTTTCTGTTATGTAAATGTGTATATATATATAATCCTTTATTAATTTAATATACAGTCCACCAATTTTTATATTTACCAGAATTCCTGGTGTGAACATACATTTCATTTGTAATTATAGGTCTAGAGCAACTTGTGGATATGACAGTTGTAGGTATCGAAGGGGGACATTTTTGTGCCCTAGGTGTCCCAAATTCCTACTTGTCTAAGTAACTTTGATAAATAATAATTATCTATGTTACCATTTACTGGTATGTACCTTATGAACATCCAGATAAATGCAATTTTCCACATTTAATTTGCCCGCTGGTCCTTCTTGAACTGGAGGTAATTAGTGAAGTCATTAATTAGTTAATTACTTAATAATTATATGTAAAATGACAGAAGGAGGTGGATGTTAAGTTCACAAATTTACTTAATGTGTAGTGGAATATAATTATTACAATATTAATTTTGCTATGCCAAATTCTGGCAAGGATTTATATTAATCTGTATAATATTAATTTTGATAAGCTCAAGTGTAGCTAACATTATTAATGTGTATTTAAAATTTATATTATAATTTTCTTACATGTGTAATTACTAAGCTCAAGTGTAACTAACATCATTAATATGTATTTAAAATTTATATTATAATTTTCTTTCATGTAATTGCAAAGCTCAAGTGTAGCTAGGATTCATTCAAAGGTAAGTTGTACTGTTTACCTTTATAAAGCGCATAATTTAGTACATAATCAGTGTTATTAATTAAGTTGAATTTAATACATTGCATCATGGCTGAAAATGACGAAATTAATATAGAAGACAAACATATGGAATATAGAGCAAAGAAAGCATCACTGCAAGCTAGAAAGGATCATGTAACCAAGGCATATAATAAATATTTGGAATTAATGAATCAAGAAACTGTGAATACTGATGATTTTAAATTGTATTTAGATGCTTTGGGGAATAGATATGATTCATACAAATTATATTACAACAAATATGAAGGAGATTTATTAGTAAGCTGTGTAGATGAGACTGAAGTAGATTTTATGATTAATCAGTATTATGAATTAGAAGAAAAAATTCTTTCTTGTAAAAGTCAGGCTTTGAATAAATTAAAATGTGTAAACCAGGCAGTTAATCAGTCTGCTCCAACAAATAAGATGTCTTTGCCAAAACTCCCAGAATTATGTTTACCTGTATTTAATCCTGGAGAAAATTGGGAGAAGTTTTGGTCAATTTTTAAAGCAGCTGTGCATGACAGGAGTGACCTAGCCTGTGTAACTAAATTATTTTACCTCAAAGGACAGGTAAGAGGAGATGCTCACATACTCATACAAGCCTTTCCCAATGTAGATGACTCTTACAAGGAAGCAGTTGACTTGTTGAAGGTCACTTATGGTAATATAGAACAAAGTAGGTTGAATCTAGTGAATATTATTGTTAATTTAAAATCTCCAGATCACACTTACAAAAGTTTACAGCAGTTTAGAGTTAAACTGGAGAGCACTCTCAAAATTTTAAGTAATAAATATAATCTGAAGGAATCAGACTGGTTATTGAGTGCCATTGTACAGAATAAATTAAGCTATGAAACACTTGAATGGCTCTCGAACAAATATCACAAGGGTTATTTTGGTCTGGAGGAAATAAGACTAGGTCTACAATAATTTTTTTTTTTTATATTTTATTTAAAACTCAGGTACAAAAATATATGGGTACATAATCAATATGTAACAAGATACAGGCAGTGAACAATAATCAACTGTGACTACACAGTACTGAAGAAGCACATATATAATGACAGAACTGGCTGCTGCACTCAAATCAAACACCGCTTGTACGTACTGTGCTTCACATGAAAAGCTGGTCATACATATAAAAAAAAAAAAAAAAAAAAGAACCTACCCAGTAATGCTTACACTACCCCCCCCCCCCATGAAAACTTGCCACTTTCACCTTAGATACACAGTGACAAATCTCTTATACATACACATTTGTAAAAGCATTAAAAACTTCAATGACAAAATATATAAACACAATCCAGCCAGCTAAACGGCTGACACTATAATACAAGGAATGTCTGAACCTGATGGCTCACATCCACCATAGAACACAATCCACCCTACCCTCATGTACCCTATGGTAATAATTAATATCGTGCATGGTGGTGGGTTTAATACACTACCGCTGACACTTCAACCCCCCCGCCACACATGCCTATTAACTGTGTCTGCCGTCACCACTCATAACCACCAACAGTCATTGATGGTAATTAGCGTCTTATAATATATCACCCTAAAAACACGCTACACACATAAACCTACCACAATAATAAATAAATTTACACATTATTCCCTCCAGCAGACAGATTATTTACACTGTCGGAGATAATCTATACATCACATCCTACAGAGAATGGACAACATTAGACATCTAAAATAATATGACATGTGTGTCACATGACCTGCTATTGCAGAGATTACTTACACTCCTACGCCCCCCCCCCCAAGTGAAAACTGTCCAGTTTCACCTGGCTATACACAAGATCAAAAACTCATTCACTTGAACATATATAATGAAAATGTGAAAAAACATCTGTAACAATATATAAGCAAAAACACCCCAGACAAGATCTTAAATTATATACAATACCAAAACATTCCACTAGTTAAAAAACAGGTATGAAACCTCATTATTATGACAAGTTACATTGCTCATATATAGGTAGACATGTATAATTACAGGTTAAAATATAAATATATAAAACATTGAATATCACATTGATATCACCTCAACATTCTTTCCTCACACAATTCCACACACACTCACACAATCGACCTCTGCAACACCCCCCCCCTGGGAAGGCCAGCCCGTTCATTCCCCTGACCGCTTATAAAGACCATAAATACCTCAAAAGAAAGTCCCTGTAGCCCTCCGAGAAATCCCTCTCCCACCTCCTACCATATATTTCCCTGTTGCGACACTTTGTTCTATAAAAGGATGCTGCTATGGTCATCCTACATTCCTCCGCCCCTTTGTCTCTCATTGCCCATGATATATACACAAAATAAAGCATTAAGTAAGCCACTGCCCTTTGAACCTTTACCCCAACCCCACCTACATCTAAACTGAGCGCTCTCAAAACCGACAACCCTTTCCCCCCCACATACCGCATTCCCGCACAATCCCTAGGCTTTCACAAAAATAAACTACATGAAAAGCTGATTCATCTACCCCACAAACCTGACACTCCCCACCCTCCCTTATTCGCCTATTTCGTAAAACAACCCCAGACGGCAATATTCCGTGAAGAAACCTATACATTACCTCCCTCACGCGTGGCCGGATGCGTAACCCTTTTAATCGACCCCAAATGTCTTCCCATGCGTACATCGGGTACACTCCTTCCGTTGCCACTACCACCCTAGGCCATATCTTCCTCTCCATGGACCCTACCCACATGTTTCTCGGCTCTCTGACCATCATCAATAGACGCAACAACTCCTCACCATCTCTCAAATCTTGTCCCTTCCACCATCTCCGAAGATCTCCCTGCAGCATCCCCAACCCTCCACTCCCTTCCCCCCGAGCCCTTAGCAACCCATGTTTCACATATACACACTTCAACCTTCTTTCCAAATGAATTAACCCCAGCCCTCCCAAGGCCACCGGAAGTGTTACCACCTCCCTTTTCAACCAATGGCATCCCGAACCCCAGATAAAACGGAAAACTCTGCTCAACAATCTCCGGACATCCCCATACACCAAAGGGTACAAAGCTGCCACATGCCATATTTTACTGTACAAAAGCACATTGACCACAATGACCCTCTGGTGTAGCGTAAGATGTGTCGGCCTCAATCCTGACAATCTTCCCAATACCCTATCTACCACACCCTTTGAATTATTCTCCCTCGCCATCTGAGCATTACCCATATACACAACTCCACAAATTTTCACCCGGTCCACGACACTCCACCTCACCCCCCCACCCCCGCCCTCCTGCCCATCCCATTCACCCAATCTCATGAGCTTTGATTTATGCACATTCACTGCCATACCTGTTGCCATCCCAAAAACATCTATAACTCTCTCCAGACCCTCCAATCCCTCCCTCCCTCCCACTCACTAGGACAGTTGTGTCATCAACATAACCTATGATACTGGGACTCCCACCTCGTATGTCCTCCCTTACCCCCTCCTGTATGCACCTTTCCACTGCCCTATAAAACGGATTCTGTAAACATGCAAATAATATTTGTGACAACGGGCAACCCTGCCTCAATCCCCTGCCCATTTTCACATGCAACCCCACCCTCCCATTTATCTGTACACACATCCCAGCTCCCCGATATAAAGTACGTGCCCAATTCACAATGTCCTCCCCGAACCCCTGCCGCTCCATGATTCTCCACAGAGCCTCCCTCTCGACACTGTCATATGCCGGTCTCCAATCCAACGCCAATACCCCACGTTCCCCCTCTTGCGGACCCTCAATAAACCTTCTAATAACCCTATGCCCCTCATACATTGATCTCCCCGGAATCCCATATTGACCCCTCACTATTACCTTTCCAATGACCTTTTTTATACGATTTCCCAAATTTTTTGCAAAAAGTTTGTAGTCTGCGCTCATGAGTGATATCATCCGGTAATTTCTCACTGTGCACTGACTTTCACCCTTTGGCACCAAAACTACTAGTGCTGTCGCCTGGAAAGGTCCTAACGCACCCCTCTCTTTTATGATATTAAATAATTGCACCAAAAAATCTTTTAATACTCCCCAATGCTGTATGTAAAACTCCGCAGGCAGCCCATCTATCCCCGGCGCCTTACCCCTGCTCATACTCATTAAAGCCGTCCACACCTCTTCCTCCACAATAGGCCCCTGTAACTGTTCCCTGTTATTCCTGTCCAGCACACTCTACACCCATCCCCCTGTCTTTCTTAAAGCCCCCTCTCTCACACCCACACTCCTCATATGTGCACTAAGCCAAGCATCAACATACCCTCCCATCCCCTCCGTCGTCACCAAATCTTGTCCCTCCCTATACCCCTCGATGTCCTCAAGAACTCTCAAACCCACCATTTCCATTGCAACGCGCCGGCGCCCCTGCCCTCGCAGGACACACGCCGATGGTCTATCACCCCACATGACCTCCTCCAACCCCCCTAAAACCCTTGCCGCATCAAACCTCTCATTTTGCACTTCCATTAGGCGTTCCTTCACTCCCTGTATGTCAGCCACAGGGGCTCCCATCCCCCCCCTTCCTCTCTCATAATACTCCCTTAACTGCCCCTCAAGATACCTAATAAACCCATAAGCCAACTGATTCTCGTGCTTTCCCTGTCTGACATAGAACTCTCGAATCCTCATCTTCGCTGTCACATCCCACCATCTCAACACATCCCCATTGACTTCCATCCCTTCCCATAAGCCTTTCCACCATTGTGCAAATAGGACCCTCCCCTCAACATCTTGAAGCAACCGAACATTCAATTTCCAATAACTCTTATACGTGTTCGGCCGACCCTCCCATCCCAAATCCACCAAAACACCTCTATGATCAGAAAAAAAAGACATCCAAAACCCTTACACTCCGCACCACTGCTTTCCTTGTCACTTATATCCTGTCCAGCCGTGCAGCATACCCCTGCCTCACAAAGGTGTGCTGCACCTCCCACGCCACCCCCCCCTCCACATCCACCAACCCCACCCCGGTTAACAGGTCCCTCAGAACGCCAGAACAATATCCTGCTCCCCTAGGTTCCACATCCTTGCGGCGTATAACGCAATTCCAGTCCCCTCCCACCACAGCTAATGCTGGAAGCGACCTTAAGTGATACACCAACACTTCACGTACAAACTCATTCTTCACTCGACTGTCCCCTCCGCCGGACCACAAACACACACAAAAGACATCTTATCTCTTCCCCATGTCCCATCCACTCTTATAACCCTCCCCTCACCCCCCTCCTCACAATGATGTACAGTAAACGGGCTAGCCTCCCTCACCAAAATAGCCACTTCTCCTTTCAATCTCGTTGAGTGTGCCGCATATACAGTATACCCCTCAATCATCAACATACAACCCGGCTTGTGGTTGTGCTCTTGCACAAACCCTACATCTACACCATACCTAATGAGCATCTCATGAAACCATTCACACTTCCTAGAATTTTTCAGACCATTAACATTTATAAAGAGACTCTTGAATTTGTCAATGGAGGTTTTCCTTTACGTATTGCACCACCTTTATCCCCCTTCCCCTTTATGTGCCCTTGATCTTCAATCACCATTCTGTGATCTGCTTGCCCCTTGCCCCTGGACCCCCCCAGGTCCATGCTCAACCACTTCAGCCCAAACCTTTTTGCCCGAACGCTGTGCTGGAGTGAGCACATCCACATCGTCCACATCCGAGGGCACTGCCGCTCTCTTCCGTGACACTCGAGCCTTTCTCCCCGCCTCCACCCGGAAGCCATCCCCGTGCACTTCCGCCACCACCGTGCCAATTTGCAACCCAGCCTCAACCTGGGTCTCTGACATGCCTCCCCCCCTCTCACCACCTGGAACCCCAGCAGCATCCAGGGCACCCACAAGCCCCTCAACTGTGACCTCTCCTGGGGTCCCTAACAGGTCGTGGAGGACTGAATCAATGGTAGCCTCCACGGCCCTGTCCTCACCCAGTGACACCACATCTTTGGTCTCCGGTGCCTGCCCGGCAGTGCATGTCTCTCTCGGAAGAGTTACACACTCTTCCTCCCTCAAGGCCTCCTCGACCTCCACACTCCAAGCCTTGTTCAAGGAAACCGACTCAGGTCGTGCCAAATTCAACGTCTCAAGGTCCTCTGATGCCTCCTTATGCTGCTCCTTCGCCTGTGTACCCTGTTGTTTAACACACTGTGCAGCAATGTGATCATAGGCACCGCATAATCGACAGGTACGTTGTTGCCCTGCGTAAGTCACCATTACTTGAGTCCTGAAGTCTTCTAGGAAAATATAGGAAGGAATAGGATGCCTCAATGTCATTTTTAAGGAAAAACTTCCTTCAGGCATCCCAGAATACGATCCTTCCTTCCATTTCCCCAATGTCGCCATATGAACAGTCCCAAACTTCTCGAAGACGGCACGTAGGTCTGCCTCATTAGCCTCAAAGGGTACATTTCTGATCTTCACCCACGTATAATGGCGGGACACATCATGTAGCCTTACCGTCACTGCAGGATTCACTGGTACACAAAGATCTTGGAACCTGGCGACTATGTCCTCGTATACATTTGCATTGAGAAATTTCACAAAAATTCTATATGCCCCGTTCAAGGCTACACCATACAGCTCTTCGTTGGCAATGCCGTATGTGTCCCTGATGATGGCAGGTAATAAAACTTGAGCTGAGTGGGCATGCACAGCCCCACGCACCACTTCTATGCCGACAGTGTTTACCCTTCTTGCCTGCTGCGCCATTTTGAGAAAACCAAGTTGTCACCGGCTGACAGCAGAGGGCAGGCTCAGCTCACGTCCGCTCGTCCCAGAGGTTGAGCGACGAATATGGTCTACAAGAATTAAGTGTGCAGTTGCAGACCAGCCAACTAACTCATTTTAAAGATGCAACACATAATAACTCCGAGGTATCTGTCAGGTTTCACAAAGGGAAAAATTATCCCAATAATAATAATCAAATTTCATTTCCTGAAAAGAGTTGCATAGGTGCATATCAAGTAGCAGGAATCAGAAATAATGATTCTCCACAAGGTAAGAAGAATAAGTACCCTCCTAAGAGTAGCCCATTTAATAAGAAACCAGTCAAAGAAAAGAGTGATTGTCTTTTCTGCAAGGGTACTCATTTTTCTAAGAACTGCAGTGCATACAATTCATGGAATGATAAGGTTGAAAGATTGGAGGAACTTGACAGATGTATCAGGTGTTTAGGTAATCACAATGTAAAGGATTGTCATGCCAAATTAAACAACTGTTATCAATGTCACAAAGGAAGACACCATATAGTCGTGTGTAAAGGTCTATATGATAATGTTGATAATAATGATAATGTTAACAATCCTTACAACAGTAGCTAATGTAAATATTGCTGCTAATGTTAATAATGATGGTTTTGCTGAAGTAGCCTTACCTGTGTTACATGTAAAAATTGATGATAAAAGGCATAAATCAAAAAATGTAAATGCATTATTGGACCAGGGATCCCAGCGTACTTTCATAAAACGTAAATGACTTGATGGTATGAAAGTACAGATGGGAGATCCCACAACTTTAAAATTATCTGGTTTTCTCTCGGATAAAAGGTCTCAATTGTATGACATTGTTCATGTAACTGTCAGGTTGGGCAATGAGAAAAAACGTGTTAATGCAGTAATTGTAGATAGTCTTCCAGAGAAAATATCTACAGTATGGCTTAGTAAAGATACAGAAAGACTCACATAATGTAAATTTAGCACCTTCTGATGTAAGTGATGCTTCTGTAGGCCCAATAAATATTTTGATAGGTAGTGACTTATGCCTCCTTTGTAAAGGGTATGGTAAAGAAATGTGGTGTCACCCTTTTGAAGACTGCAGGAGGCCATGTAATGTATGGTAGGATTCCTCGTAATAATAATTCATGACTAGAGGAAACTACAAATACCATAACTGTCTTACTCATGAAATCGTACCCCAGTATAATTCTTCCATAGAGGATGGTGTTGAGCCATTACATAAATTGTGGGAATTAGACAGCATTGGAATAAATGTAAATGAAGAAAGTCCAGACGATTCTTTTACTCTGGAACAATACCCGAGAGATGTAAAATTTGAATCTGGACAATACTGGGTACGACTTCCGTGGAGACTGAACCATCCAGAATTGCCCACTAATTACAGAATGGCATATGGGCAGTTAAAGCCTCAGCTCCGCGAACTGAGTAAGACACCAAAATTGTTAACTGCCTATAATGATATAATTGCTGAGCAGTTGATTAATAAATTTATAGAAGAGGTATCTCCTGAGCAAGCCAAAATTTATGGTCACTATTTGCCACATCACGGAGTGAAGAGGGATTCTAAGACCGCTCTTATAAGGATTGTTTTTGGTTGTAGTGCCAGGAGTAACAAAAAATGTGCCTAGTTTGAGGGACTGTTTGATGACGGGTCCGTCGTTGACGGAAAAATTAGGAGATATCTTATTAAATTTCAGGATGAAGAATTGTGCCTTTATGGCTGACATAAGTAAAGCTTTCCTAGGAGTGGATTTACAAGAGGCTGACCGGGACTGTACCCGCTTCTTATGGCCTGAGAATCCTAGTGACCCACTTAGCCCTCTGAAAACCTTTCGCTTTAGGAGCGTATTATTTGGTGCTACATCCAGTTCGTTCCTACTTCAAGCGACGATAAATGCACACCTTAAACGTATGGAAAATCCATTGAGTAAAGTAATGAGCAAACAATTTTATGTGGACAATTTCCTGGATGTGACGTCAACTGAAGAGGAACTGTTACTGACTTAGGGAGAGGCTAGTGAAATAATGCAAAATGCAAATATGCCTCTGAGGGAATGGAATAGCAATTCGTCCAAATTAAAGGACAAAATAAATAAAGATTTCCCTGGAGATGAAGTGCCAAAATGTAGTAATGTATTGGGTTTAACTTGGGATACTGAGAGAGATTTGTTAATGTTAAAACCTAATAATTACAGTATGCCCAATAAATTAACTAAGAGTTTTGCTTGCTGAAGTTTCCAAATGTTTTGATCCATTAGGTTCAGTGTCACCCCTCACTATAAGAGGGAAGTTATTAATACAGGAAACATGGAAACTTAAATGTGCTTGGGATGAAATTCTACCCGAGGAATTCATTAACAGGTGGGATGAATTAATTGGTGATTATGAGAAAATTCCAATGTTGGAGTTCCCACGCCAGGTGGCCAATCCAAATGGGAAAAATGTACTATGCATTTTTTGTGATGCTTCAAAATTGGCATATGGAGCAGTTGCTTACCTTCAGTGTAATAGTGTTATTTCTCTTGTTATGTCTAAGGCTAAAGTGTTTCCAGTTAAATCACGTACCTTACCTCAGTTGGAATTAACAGCCATTTATGTAGGTGTCAAATTAGCTAATTATATAAGAAATCAGTTGCAGGAGATAAATATTAGCGACACTAATTTGGTCTGATAATGAGGTATCCTTACAATGGATTCGTAATGGAAACAGTAAAATTGTGTACGTACAAAACAGTGTCGCTGAAATTAATCAGATGCAAGAGAAGTATAATAGTTTGGGTCAGCATATATTAACATTTAATCATATACCAGGTGAGGAGAATCCAGCTGATTTCTTGTCTCGAGGTTTACCTTATGCTAAATTTGTAAATGCTGTATCATGGTTTAAAGGACCGAGCTGGTTGGTAAATAAAAGTAATTAGCCTGTAAAAAAGGTGTATATTGCTCCTGTTGAAATTACTGAGACCACCACTCCAATAGTTCATCCTTCCTTAGCCATTGATATAAATAGGTATTCTTCTTTTCCCATGTCAGTGGAACGCCTTCCATCTGAACAAAAGAAACTAATGGAAAAATAAATAAAGAAACCGACTAGGAAAAATAAGAATAATAATTAAGGATTTTACTTAAAATTTAAATATAATAAAAAAATGGCCTTCGGTTCTTGTAGTTGGGCAGGAGTAGGTAAGGCCCTGGATAGATCTTCTGATATTATTGATGTAGGTTATCCTGGGCGGATGGTGTTAGTCCGATGTTTTGGAATCTCCTACCACTTGGATGGAGCACCACAAGTAGAACAGGTAAGGGCCAGTAGTAGTCCAATAATGTTAATAAGTCTCATTAACACATGTCTTGCTCCTTTATCTGGCGTCTATCCTGGATGACCACGCCAGGAACAGAGCTGGTAATAAGAAAAAATAAACTGGTTGCCAATGGTCATGATAATATAACATTTAAGAATGGAAAAGAATGATAAATGCCAAAATCATTACTGGTAACCAGCAAACAAAAGAAAGGAACAAACAGTAATACTCCTGGTAGATCACCCTACCTGATTAGGAGAAGAGTGGAGGTGAAGTGACTCTCCAAACTTCAACCCACACCAGGTAAGGTCAATATTACCAGGAGTAGAAATTTGAACAAATCAGACACCAAGAACTAGTTTCGGCCCAGCCCGCCAGAGGGGGGGGGGTGCGCGACGTAACTCGCTAATGGTTCCTGGTTGCCTGAACAACCTTAACCCCACTTACGCCTACTTTTCCCTCACAACCCAAACTAATCAATGTAACTTAGTTGGTGTTTAAATTTCTAAACAAGATGAATATCTCATATAAGTTTTCACATCCTCTTAAATATTGGATAAAGAGGGTACAAGAAGAAATCTATGGAAATGAGATTAAATTGATGATGGAAAAAAAAATTGTGAAAGGTTCCATAATAGAGAAATTGGGGCTGTATTTAGAGAACAATGTAATTAGGTGCAGAGGTAGGTTACAAAATGCTTAATTGGGTGATTATGCTAAACACCCTATCTTACTGCCCAAAACTCATCATCTAACAAGTTTAACTGTGCTAAATGTCCATAAAAATGTAATGCATGGTGGGGTACAAGATACCTTAAATTGTATTAGGGAAACTTTCTGGATTCCACAAGGACGGCAAAGTGTAAAAAGGGTGATTAAATCTTGTGTAATATGTCGCTGTGTCGATGTCAGATCCTATATGTATCCAGGTCCTCCACCATTGCCAAATGAGCAATTTGAGTCATTTAGCAACGCACTCCGCGCGGCCGCAGTGTGGAAAATACTGTATATATTTTCCAGAAATACAGTAGTTATATGTAAATAGATGGCCATACTGTATTTAATAAAAATTTATGTTATAAAAAATGGGAAGAAGCTGTGCCTGCGCAGAAGAGACTCGCCATTGTTGTTTGAATTGGACATAAACGTTAGTGAATGAGGGGAAGAATTTTCGTGCTCTAGAGGTTAAAATTGGGCTGACACCTCTCACATAGGAGGCGAAATTGTTGGATGTGCATTCCTGCATAACTTGAGATATCAGGCGACTGGACAAGACAGCTCCAGGAACCTCAGATAAGTTTGTTTATGTTTGTAACTCTGGCCAGTGTTATTTTCATGCATAGACACTGAGGTTTTCTGAGTATGATACACCTTAATCTCCAGTCAAATTGATGAGTGATATTAAGATATATTCTCCTTCTGTTATGTAAATGTGTATATATATATTTTTTTTTTATTATCACACTGGCCGATTCCCACCAAGGCAGGGTGGCTCGAAAAAGAAAAACTTTCACCATCATTCACTCCATCACTGTCTTGCCAGAAGGGTGCTTTACACTACAGTTTTTAAACTGCAACATTAACACCCCTCCTTCAGAGTGCAGGCACTGTACTTCCCATCTCCAGGACTCAAGTCCGGCCTGCCGGTTTCCCTGAACCCCTTCATAAATGTTACTTTGCTCACACTCCAACAGCACGTCAAGTATTAAAAACCATTTGTCTCCATTCACTCCTATCAAACACGCTCACGCATACCTGCTGGAAGTCCAAGCCCCTCGCACACAAAACCTCCTTTACCCCCTCTCTCCAACCTTTCCTAGGCCGACCCCTACCCCGCCTTCCTTCCACTACAGACTGATACACTCTTGAAGTCATTCTGTTTCGCTCCATTCTCTCTACATGTCCGAACCACCTCAACAACCCTTCCTCAGCCCTCTGGACAACAGTTTTGGTAATCCCGCACCTCCTCCTAACTTCCAAACTACGAATTCTCTGCATTATATTCACACCACACATTGCCCTCAGACATGACATCTCCACTGCCTCCAGCCTTCTCCTCGCTGCAACATTCATCACCCATGCTTCACACCCATATAAGAGCGTTGGTAAAACTATACTCTCATACATTCCCCTCTTTGCCTCCAAGGACAAAGTTCTTTGTCTCCACAGACTCCTAAGTGCACCACTCACTCTTTTTCCCTCATCAATTCTATGATTCACCTCATCTTTCATAGACCCATCCTCTGACACGTCCACTCCCAAATATCTGAATACATTCACCTCCTCCATACACTCTCCCTCCAATCTGATACTCAATCTTTCATCACCTAATCTTTTTGTTATCCTCATAACCTTACTCTTTCCTGTATTCACCTTTAATTTTCTTCTTTTGCACACCCTACCAAATTCATCCACCAATCTCTGCAACTTCTCTTCAGAATCTCCCAAGAGCACAGTGTCATCAGCAAGGAGCAGCTGTGACAACTCCCACTTTGTGTGTGATTCTTTATCTTTTAACTCCACGCCTCTTGTCAAGACCCTCGCATTTACTTCTCTTACAACCCCATCTATAAATATATTAAACAACCACGGTGACATCACACATCCTTGTCTAAGGCCTACTTTTACTGGGAAAAAATTTCACTCTTTCCTACATACTCTAACTTGAGCCTCACTATCCTCGTAAAAACTCTTCACTGCTTTCAGTAAGCTACCTCCTACACCATACACTTGCAACATCTGCCACATTGCCCCCCTATCCACCCTGTCATACGCCTTTTCCAAATCCATAAATGCCACAAAGACCTCTTTAGCCTTATCTAAATACTGTTCACTTATATGTTTCACTGTAAACACCTGGTCCACACACCCCCTACCTTTCCTAAAGCCTCCTTGTTCATCTGCTATCCTATTCTCCGTCTTACTCTTAATTCTTTCAATAATAACTCTACCATACACTTTACCAGGTATACTCAGCAGACGTATCCCCCTATAATTTTTGCACTCTCTTTTATCCCCTTTGCCTTTATACAAAGGAACTATGCATGCTCTCTGCCAATCCCTAGGTACCTTACCCTCTTCCATGCATTTATTAAATAATTGCACCACCCACTCCAAAACTATATCCCCACCTGCTTTTAACATTTCTATCTTTATCCCATCAATCCCGGCTGCCTTACCCCCTTTCATTTTACCTACTGCCTCACGAACTTCCCCCACACTTACAACTGGCTCTTCCTCACTCCTACAAGATGTTATTCCTCCTTGTCCTATACACGAAATCACAGCTTCCCTATCTTCATCAACATTTAACAATTCCTCAAAATATTCCCTCCATCTTCCCAATACCTCTAACTCTCCATTTAATAACTCTCCTCTCCTATTTTTAACTGACAAATCCATTTGTTCTCTAGGCTTTCTTAACTTGTTAATCTCACTCCAAAACTTTTTCTTATTTTCAACAAAATTTGTTGATAACATCTCACCCACTCTCTCATTTGCTCTCTTTTTACATTGCTTCACCACTCTCTTAACCTCTCTCTTTTTCTCCATATACTCTTCCCTCCTTGCATCACTTCTACTTTGTAAAAACTTCTCATATGCTAACTTTTTCTCCCTTACTACTCTTTTTACATCATCATTCCACCAATCGCTCCTCTTCCCTCCCGCACCCACTTTCCTGTAACCACAAACTTCTGCTGAACACTCTAACACTACATTTTTAAACCTACCCCATACCTCTTCGACCCCATTGCCTATGCTCTCATTAGCCCATCTATCCTCCAATAGCTGTTTATATCTTACCCTAACTGCCTCCTCTTTTAGTTTATAAACCTTCACCTCTCTCTTCCCTGATGCTTCTATTCTCCTTGTATCCCATCTACCCTTTACTCTCAGTGTAGCTACAACTAGAAAGTGATCTGATATATCTGTGGCCCCTCTATAAACATGTACACCCTGAAGTCTACTCAACAGTCTTTTATCTACCAATACATAATCCAACAAACTACTGTCATTTCGCCCTACATCATATCTTGTATACTTATTTATCCTCTTTTTCTTAAAATATGTAATACCTATAACTAAACCCCTTTCTATACAAAGTTCAACCAAAGGGCTCCCATTATCATTTACACCTGGCACCCCAAACTTACCTACCACACCCTCTCTAAAAGTTTCTCCTACTTTAGCATTCAGGTCCCCTACCACAATTACTCTCACTTGGTTCAAAGGCTCCTATACATTCACTTAACATCTCCCAAAATCTCTCTCTCTCCTCTGCATTCCTCTCTTCTCCAGGTGCATGCACGCTTATTATGACCCACTTCTCGCATCCAACCTTTACTTTAATCCACATAATTCTTGAATTTACACATTCATATTCTCTTTTCTCCTTCCATAACTGATCATTTAACATTACTGCTACCCCTTCCTTTGCTCTAACTCTCTCAGATACTCCAGATTTAATCCCATTTATTTCCCCCCACTGAAACTCTCCTACCCCCTTCAGCTTTGTTTCGCTTAGGGCCAGGACATCCAACTTCTTTTCATTCATAACATCAGCAATCATCTGTTTCTTGTCATCCGCACTACATCCACGCACATTTAAGCATCCCAGTTTTATAAAGTTTTTCTTCTTCTCTTTTTTAGTAAGTGTCTACAGGAGAAGGGGTTACTAGCCCATTGCTCCCGGCATTTTAGTCGCCTCATACGACACGCATGGCTTACGGAGGAAAGATTCTTTTCCACTTCCCCATGGACAATAGAAGAAATAAAGAAGAACAAGAGCTATTTAGAAAAAGGAGAAAAACCTAGATGTACGTATATATATATATATGCATGTGCGTGTCTGTGAAGTGTGACCAAAGTGTAAGTAGGAGTAGCAAGATATCCCTGTTATCTAGCGTGTTTATGAGACAGAAAAAGAAACCAGCAATCCTACCATCATGCAAAACAGTTACAGGTTTCTGTTTCACAGTCATCTGGCAGGACGGTAGTACTTCCCTGGGTGGTTGCTGTCTACCAACCTACTACCTATTATATATATAATCCTTTATTAATTTAATATACAGTCCACCAATTTTTATATTTACCAGAATTCCTGGTGTGTACATACATTTCATTTGTAATTATAGGTCTAGAACAACTTGTGGATATGACAGTTGTAGGTATTGAAAGGGGACATTTTTATGACCTAGGTGTCCCAAATTGTTACTTGTCTAAGTAACTTTGATAAATAATAATTATCTGTGTTACCATTTACTGGTATGTACCTTATGAACATCCAGATAAATGCAATTTTCCACACGGGCACTCACGTCACTGAATCCATCACGGGCGTGTCAGTGGTCTATAATACGGACACTCACATCACTGAATCCATCACGGGCGTTTCAGTGGTCTATAATACGGACACTCACATCACTGATTCCATCACGGGCGTGTCAGTGGTCTATAATACGGATACTCACATCACTGAATCCATCACGGGCGTGTCAGCGGTAACTGCTACAATGGTTTGCTTGTATAGTCGATAATATTGGCGTCCCAATTTGTCAGTGAACGTCAAGTGAACTAACATATCTAAGGGACGAAGGTATTCGTGTCCAACAAAGAAACACAAACTATCACTCTCACTTAACATATCCCTCGTGAAGAAAATCTCACTTTTTGGTGCGTTTTATTCTTGCATATCTTCGACCTACAACTTACCCTGGATTTGGAAACCCACCACGGTCTTCCAGCTCTCCAGAATTTTGTTTAAGTTTTAAGCTGAAAAATTAGAGACATTATAGTCTATAACAATATTGTTTTACCGTATTTCGTTCAAAATGTCTATATCGGATTCGGTAAATAATTCAACGTTCCTAAAGACGTGTACCATATACTTGGTACCAAAAATTCGGGCTAAGTCTTGAACGCAAAGAAGAGCTCCATGGAGAGTAGGACTATAGATATCTTTTGAGTCATTTGCCGGTGTTCCATAGTATTCCTTTATGGCCTTAGGAAACTACCTTCGTATTGTTTCCAGCGAGCACGGATTGGTAAATACTAGTGCATCGCGGTGCCCGTATAAAATAATTTATAGGTAGTTATCTGACCCCAGTTCCGTTGCTAAAGGGGAATGTTGAATTATTGACAGAAATTTGTTTACCGTATTATTATCTGTAAACATATCTCCGTTAATAACAAAATACACCTTCTAGGGAGCATCTTCCGTGTGGCTGAGAAGCTGCGTCTCTGTGATGTATTTATCCAGTGGCTGAAACCTTACTGGTTTTACGGGCAATTTTTTCACGGGTGTGTCAGTGGTCACTGCTACAGTGGTCTCCTGAGGTTAGTTGTATATATATTTTTTATAGAGTCGACAGTATTACTGTCCCAGTTCGTCAAAGAACTTAAGCTCAACTAATACAACTAATGGTGGAAGTGGTCCTCGTCCAACAAGGGTAAACAGATTATCGTTCTGACATAACATATCCCTGGTGAAGAATTGTTCACTATTTCCTTGGATTGCGTTTTTTTCATTCATGTCTTAGACCTATAGCCGCCCCTGGATTTGAAAACCCACCACGCTCTTCCATCTTTCCTGAATTTTATTTATGTTATAATCGGAAAAATTATAGACATTATAGTCTATAACAAAATTCTTTTACCGAATTTCATTCAAAATGTCTATATCTGATTCGGTAAATAATTCAACGTTCCTAAAGACGTGTACCATATACGTGGTACCAAAAATTCGGGCTAAGTCTTGAACCCAAAGAAGAGCTCCATGGAGAGTAGGACTATAGATATCTTTAGAGTCATTTGCCGGTGTTCCATAGTATTCCTTTATGGCCTTAGGAAACTACCTTTGTATTGTTTCCAGCGAGCACGGATTGGTAAATACTAGTGCATCGCGGTGCCCGTATAAAATAATTTATAGGTAGTTATCTGACCCCAGTTCCGTTGCTAAAGGGGAATGTTGAATTATTGACAGAAATTTGTTTACCGTATTATCATCTCTAAACATATCTCCGTTAATAACAAAATACACCTTCTAAGGAGCATCTTCCGTGTGGCTGAGAAGCTGCGTCTCCGTGACATATTTATGCAGCGCCTGAAACCTTATCTTCGTTACAGGGCATTCCTACTTTATCTACATATTTTGTTATTAAACTTTGAGTAAGCTATATTAATTATTATTTGCATATTTTCTTTCAATGAAACTTATTAACATAATTAATATAATTATTACCCAAGTAACAACAAGTCCTGAAATGAATTTGTCGACAGGAACCAACATTAATGCCAGGCAAATCCAGAATAATGTTGAGATCATTATTGCTGGAGTAATGATCATGTGTGATTCAGGAAAGTAGTAGAGTTTTAACGTTATCGAATTAACGAAACTAAAGAAACCAGAGCTCAATATAACGTATACGGCCATCCAGTCTCCTTCTTCTGGTGTAGTCATCCACACTTTACAAGCACCAGTTAGAAGTAAGACTTCAATTATCAAGTACAAAATAAGTTACGTATAAGGTTATAATTCATTATAAACCCCAGGAACTTCTTCATCATCGTCTTCGCTCAAGCTAGACTCTGCCGTACTCTCGCTGTTGATCATCATATCCGACGACATATCGTTTTCAGTGCAATCTAAGAAAAAGATAGTTGGAAGCTTGTTCTTCGGTTCGTTAATTTCGACGACATGGCCATCAGCCATTGGAGTTGTTGTTGCTGTTCCTGTCTTCTCCCCAGAGAACAGCTACTTTATTTTCATATTATCCCGAGGCAGAGACTCCTCAGCTTCTTGTGGAGCTGGAGCGGAACTTGGAGACAATGGATCAGTGTGAACCTTGCCTAGCTTCTGCCTCGTCAACAACTCTTTAACACGCTTGTACACCCATCTCAAGGGTCTTTTTGACCTCGTATCTTAATGGTCATTCACGCTTTTCTTCCAAAACTTGTCAATCTTACTCATTGTTTTAAGTTGCTTCAGACACTTTTGATCATAAACACAAAAACAGAACAAACAGCCAGCCAAGTCGATTCTATATACAGTAATAAAAAATATAAGCAAATTGGAGCACACACACACACACACACACACACACACACACACACACACACACACACACACACACACACATATATATATATATATATATATATAATTTGTAGTGATTATTGTGGTAAATTGTAATGGTAGTTATAATTACTTATTTTGATGATTATGAGCATTCTTAGTGATGATTGTGATGATTTGTAGTGATGATTATGATTAATAGTGATGATTGTGATTTATAGTGAATATGACTGATTTGTAGCGATGAGGATTGTGATGATTTATTAGTGATGATAGTGATTTGTAGTGATGATTGGGATTTATAGTGATTATGACTGATTTGTAGTGATGATGATTGTGATGATTTGTAGTGATGAGGATTGTGATGATTTGTAGTGATGATTATGATGATTTGTAATGATGATTGTGATGATTTGTAGTGATGATTGTGATCATTTTTAGCGATGAGGATTGCGATGATTTGTTAGTGATGATTGTGATGATTTGTAGTGATGATTGTGAGGATTTGCAGTGATGAGGATTGTGATTTGTTAGTGATTGTGAAGATTTTTAATGATGATTGTGATGATCTGTAGTGATGATTGTGATCATTTGTAGTGATGAGGATTGTGATGATTTGTTAGTGATGATTGTGATGATTTGTAGTGATGATGATTGTGATGATTTGTAGTGATGAGGATTGTGATGATTTGTTAGTGATGATTGTGATGATTTGTAGTGATGATTGTGATCATTTGTAGTGATGAGGGTTGTGATGATTTGTTAGTGATGATTGTGATGATTTGTAGTGATGATGATTGTGATGATTTGTAGTGATGAGGGTTGTGATGATTTGTTAGTGATGATTGTGATGATTTGTAGTGATGATGATTGTGATGATTTGTAGTGATGAGGGTTGTGATGATTTGTTAGTGATGATTGTGATGATTTGTAGTGATGATTGTGATCATTTGTAGTGATGAGGATTGTGATGATTTGTTAGTGATGATTGTGATGATTTGTAGTGATGATGATTGTGATGATTTGTAGTGATGAGGGTTGTGATGATTTGTTAGTGATGATTGTGATGATTTGTAGTGATGATGATTGTGATGATTTGTAGTGATGAGGGTTGTGATGATTTGTTAGTGATGATTGTGATGATTTGTAGTGATGATTGTGATCATTTGTAGTGATGAGGATTGTGATGATTTGATAGCGATGATTGTGATGATTTGTAGTGATGATTGTGATGATTTGTAGTGATGAGGATTGTGATGATTTGTTAGTGATGATTGTGATGATTTGTAGCGATGACCGTGAGGATTTGCAGTGATGATTGTAATTTATAGTGATTATGACTGATTTGTAGTGATGATTGTGATTTGTAATTATTATGATTTATTTTTAGTGATTATTATGATGATCTGTAGTGATGATGACTGTGCTGATATGCAACAATGATGATTTATGATTTGTAGTGATAATAATTGGGATCTGTAGTGATTGTGACTGATGATTGTGATGATTTAGTGATGATACTTGTGACTAGTAGTGTTGATGATTTTAGTAACGTTGATTGATTATGATTTGTAGCGATAATTATGATGATTTTTAGTATGGGTGATGATTATATATGTAGTAATGATAATAATGATTTGTAATGATTATTGTGATTTTTAGCGGTAACTGTGATGGTTTCTAGTAATGATGAATATGATGAAATAATAATAGTTACATTTTATATATAAAAAATTGATATAGTTTGTGATGAATATAGTGAGGTGTACAGGAGCTGTCCCGAAAATGATGATTGTGACATGAAATATTAGGCCTGGTCACAGACGAGGTCACGAAACCTACTCCAGGTATGTTCCAGGTATACTCCAGGTATACTCCAGGTATACTCCAGGTATACTCCAGGTATACTCCAGGTATACTCCAGGTATGTTCCAGGTATACTCCAGGTATACTCCAGGTATACTCCAGGTATACTCCAGGTATACTCCAGGTATACTCCAGGTAATAATAGTGTTGATGATTGGCTAGTATTATGATATTTAGCTGTCAGGAATTAAGAGACATAATGCTTAGATTATGTAAGCCAGTGGAAGGCCTCGGTCAGATGACCAAAAGTTCCAGTGGCGGATCATATCACTAAGACCCGCGTAGTAGTGATACAATCCGATAAACAAACCTTACCTAACGTACGCAGAAAATTATTAATGACACTAAACAGTTAATAATTACTTACTCCCTATTACAAAAATCATCCTCAACAAACATCTCCAGAGTTTGTTAGAAGCTCTGCTAATTTATTCCCGTCTAACAGCTGGTCTGTTTCTGGTTTTATAACAAGAAGTTGTAATGAATGGTTTGAAAAACCGACAAGTTGAAGATTGAGACACTTATGCAGCATATGGGAATCTTTATTCAGGAAACGTTTCGCCACGCAGTGGCTTCATCAGTCCAATACAAAGAAGGCGTAAGGAGAGGAGGAGAATGAGGTAATCAGTCCCTCAACCTGGAGTCGATGTGTTCAGTCCATCAATCTTGTAGAATGTACAGCATAGGGCCGTAGACGTGGCTTATATACTGTAGTGAGGTGACGTGAAGCAGATGGAGGCAGGGTCATAGTGGTACCATCCACTAGTCGAAGTAGGTCTTCGTCCAATGCTGTACATTCTACAAGATTGATGGACTGAACACATCGACTCCAGGTTGAGGGACTGATTACCTCATTCTCCTCCTCTCCTTACGCCTTCTTTGTATTGGACTGATGAAGCCACTGCGTGGCGAAACGTTTCCTGAATAAAGATTCCCATATGCTGCATAAGTGTCTCAATCTTCAACTTGTCGGTTTTTCAAACCATTCATTAGTATTAAATTATTGTAAACAAATCTAAAATATATTTAGTTGGGTTACACTAAAATAAATTGTTCTTTTTATAATAAGGTTAGGTAAGTTTTCTAAGATTCTTTTGGTGCGAAATTAAAAATTTTTACATTAACATTAATGAAAAAAATATATCTTCAAACGTATAAGAGAACATTTTAGAAAGGACTTAATTTTAAATGAGTTCTTGCTAATTGACCAGTTTTACATATTCGGCACGACATATATATATATATATATATATATATATATATATATATATATATATATATATATATATATATATATATATATATATATATATTATAGGTAGTAGGTTGGTAGACAGCAACCACCCAGGGAAGTACTACCGTCCTGCCAGATGACTGTGAAACAGAAACCTGTAACTGTTTTGTATGATGGTAGGATTGCTGGTGTCTTTTTCTGTCTCATAAACACGCTAGATAACAGGGATATCTTGCTACTCCTACTTACACTTTGGTCACACTTCACAGACACGCACATGCATATATATATACATACATCTAGGTTTTTCTTTTTCTAAATAGCTCTTGTTCTTCTTTATTTCTTCTATTGTCCATGGGGAAGTGGAAAAGAATCTTTCCTCCGTAAGCCATGCGTGTCGTATGAGGCGACTAAAATGCCGGGAGCAATGGGCTAGTAACCCCTTCTCCTGTAGACATTTACTAAAAAAGAGAAGAAGAAAAACTTTATAAAACTGGGATGCTTGAATGTGCGTGGATGTAGTGCGGATGACAAGAAACAGATGATTGCTGATGTTATGAATGAAAAGAAGTTGGATGTCCTGGCCCTAAGCGAAACAAAGCTGAAGGGAATAGGGGAGTTTCGGTGGGGGAAAATAAATGGGATTAAATCTGGAGTATCTGAGAGAGTTAGAGCAAAGGAAGGGGTAGCAGTAATGTTGAATGATCAGTTATGGAAGGAGAAAAGAGAATATGAATGTGTAAATTCAAGAATTATGTTGATTAAAGTAAAGATTGGATGCGAAAAGTGGGTCATAATAAGCATGTATGCACCTGGAGAAGAGAGGAATCAGAGGAGAGAGAGAGATTTTGGGAGATGTTAAGTGAATGTATAGGAGCCTTTGAACCAAGTGAGAGAGGCCTTTGAACCAAGTGAGAGAGTAATTGTGGTAGGGGATCTGAATGCTAAAGTAGGAGAAACTTTTAGAGAGGGTGTGGTAAGTAAGTTTGGGGTGCCAGGTGTAAATGATAATGGGAGCCCTTTGATTGAACTTTGTATAGAAAGGGGTTTAGTTATAGGTATTACATATTTTAAGAAAAAGAGGATAAATAAGTATACAAGATATGATGTAGGGCGAAATGGCAGTAGTTTGTTGGATTATGTATTGGTAGATAAAAGACTGTTGAGTAGACTTCAGGATGTACATGTTTATAGAGGGGCCACAGATATATCAGATCACTTTCTAGTTGTAGCTACACTGAGAGTAAAAGGTAGATGGGATACAAGGAGAATAGAAGCATCAGGGAAGAGAGAGGTGAAGGTTTATAAACTAAAAGAGGAGGCAGTTAGGGTAAGATATAAACAGCTATTGGAGGATAGATGGGCTAATGAGAGCATAGGCAATGGGGTCGAAGAGGTATGGGGTAGGTTTAAAAATGTAGTGTTAGAGTGTTCAGCAGAAGTTTGTGGTTACAGGAAAGTGGGTGTGGGAGGGAAGAGGAGCGATTGGTGGAATGATGTAAAGAGAATAGTAAGGGAGAAAAAGTTAGCATATGAGAAGTTTTTACAAAGTAGAAGTGATGCAAGGAGGGAAGAGTATATGGAGAAAAAGAGAGAGGTTAAGAGAGTGATGAAGCAATGTAAAAAGAGAGCAAATGAGAGAGTGGGTGAGATGTTATCAACAAATTTTGTTGAAAATAAGAAAAAGTTTTGGAGTGAGATTAACAAGTTAAGGAAGCCTAGAGAACAAATGGATTTGTCAGTTAAAAATAGGAGAGGAGAGTTATTAAATGGAGAGTTAGAGGTATTGGGAAGATGGAGGGAATATTTTGAGGAATTGTTAAATGTTGATGAAGATAGGGAAGCTGTGATTTCGTGTATAGGGCAAGGAGGAACAACATCTTGTAGGAGTGAGGAAGAGCCAGTTGTGAGTGTGGGGGAAGTTCGTGAGGCAGAAGGTAAAATGAAAGGGGGTAAGGCAGCTGGGATTGATGGGATAAAGATAGAAATGTTAAAAGCAGGTGGGGATATAGTTTTGGAGTGGTTGGTGCAATTATTTAATAAATGTATGGAAGAGGGTAAGGTACCTAGGGATTGGCAGAGAGCATACCTGGAGGTTACCTGGAGGTTATTCCGGGGATCAACGCCCCCGCGGCCCGGTCCATGACCAGGCCTCCCGATGGATCAGGGCCTGATCAACTAGGCTGTTACTGCTGGCCGCACGCAGTCCAACGTACGAGCCACAGCCCGGCTGATCCGGCACTGACTTTAGGTATCTGTCCAGCTCTCTCTTGAAGGCAGCCAGGGGTTTATTGGCAATTCCCCTAATGCTTGATGGGAGGCTGTTGAACAGTTTTGGGCCCCGGACACTTATGGTGTTTTCTCTTAGTGTACCAATGGCGCCCCTACTTTTTATTGGCGGCATTTTGCATCGCATGCCCAGTCTTTTACTTTCGTAGGGAGTGATTTCTGTGTGCAGATTTGGGACCATTCCTTCCAAGATTTTCCAAGTGTAGATTATGATATATCTCTCCCTCCTGCGTTCCAACGAGTACAAGTCAAGTGCTTCCAAGCGTTCCCAGTAGTTAAGGTGCTTGACAGAACTTATACGTGCAGTAAATGATCTCTGTACACTCTCTAGATCTGCGATTTCACCTGCTTTGAATGGAGATGTTAATGTACAGCAGTATTCCAGCCTAGAGAGCATGCATAGTTCCTTTGTATAAAGGCAAAGGGGATAAAAGAGAGTGCAAAAATTATAGGGGGATAAGTCTGTTGAGTATACCTGGCAAAGTGTATGGTAGAGTTATTGATAAATTAGACACATGTGCAACTCTTGGGTATCTTTATTGAGGAAACGTTTCGCCACACAGTGGCTTCATCAGTCCATACAAAGGAGAATCTTGAAGAATAGGAGGAGAATGAGGTAATCAGTCCCTCAACCTTGAGTCGATGTGGTCAGTCCATCAATCTTGAATAGAATACGGCATACGTGCTGAGAAGGAGCTTATAAACCGTTGGTAGGTGAGGTTCAGCAGTCAGAGGTAGTGTAACATTTGTTCAATGTTGAAGTAGGTCGTGCCCAAGAATTAGGCAAGCGAAGAATTCCCAAGTATTAAGATCCCAAGAAGATGCAGTGTCTGACAGGATTGTAGATGAATGGTTCAGAGAACCGACATGTTGATAAATTAGACAATCTACAATCCTGTCAGACACTGCATCTTCTTGGGATCTTAATACTTGGGAATTCTTCGCTTGCCTAATTCTTGGGCACGACCTACTTCAACATTGAACAAATGTTACACTACCTCTGACTGCTGAACCTCACCTACCAACGGTTTATAAGCTCCTTCTCAGCACGTATGCCGTATTCTATTCAAGATTGATGGACTGACCACATCGACTCAAGGTTGAGGGACTGATTACCTCATTCTCCTCCTATTCTTCAAGATTCTCCTTTGTATGGACTGATGAAGCCACTGTGTGGCGAAACGTTTCCTCAATAAAGATACCCAAGAGTTGCACATGTGTCTAATTTATCAACATGTCGGTTCTCTGAACCATTCATCTACAATCCTGTCAGACACTGCATCTTCTTGGGATCTTAATACTTGGGAATTCTTCGCTTGCCTAATTCTTGGGCACGACCTACTTCAACATTGAACAAATGTTACACTACCTCTGACTGCTGAACCTCACCTACCAACGGTTTATAAGCTCCTTCTCAGCACGTATGCCGTATTCTATTCAAGATTGATGGACTGACCACATCGACTCAAGGTTGAGGGACTGATTACCTCATTCTCCTCCTATTCTTCAAGATTCTCCTTTGTATGGACTGATGAAGCCACTGTGTGGCGAAACGTTTCCTCAATAAAGATACCCAAGAGTTGCACATGTGTCTAATTTATCAACATGTCGGTTCTCTGAACCATTCATCTACAATCCTGGTAGAGTTATTATTGAAAGAATTAAGAGTAAGACGGAGAATAGGATAGCAGATGAACAAGGAGGCTTTAGGAAAGGTAGGGGGTGTGTGGACCAGGTGTTTACAGTGAAACATATAAGTGAACAGTATTTAGATAAGGCTAAAGAGGTCTTTGTGGCATTTATGGATTTGGAAAAGGCGTATGACAGGGTGGATAGGGGGGCAATGTGGCAGACGTTGCAGGTGTATGGTGTAGGAGGTAGGTTACTGAAAGCAGTGGAGAGTTTTTACGAGGATAGTGAGGCTCAAGTTAGAGTATGTAGGAAAGAGGGAAATTATTTCCCAGTAAAAGTAGGCCTTAGACAAGGATGTGTGATGTCACCGTGGTTGTTTAATATATTTATAGATGGGGTTGTAAGAGAAGTAAATGCGAGGGTCTTGGCAAGAGGAGTGGAGTTAAAAGATAAAGAATCACACATAAAGTGGGAGTTGTCACAGTTGCTCTTTGCTGATGACACTGTGCTCTTGGGAGATTCTGAAGAGAAGTTGCAGAGATTGGTGGATGAATTTGGTAGGGTGTGCAAAAGAAGAAAATTGAACGTGAATACAGGAAAGAGTAAGGTTATGAGGATAAAAAGATTAGGTGATGAAAGATTGGGTATCAGATTGGAGGGAGAGAGTATGGAGGAGGTGAATGTATTCAGATATTTGGGAGTGGACGTGTCAGTGGATGGGTCTATGAAAGATGAGGTGAATCATAGAATTGATGAGGGGAAAATGGTGAGCGGTGCACTTAGGAGTCTGTGGAGACAAAGAACTTTGTCCTTGGAGGCAAAGAGGGGAATGTATGAGAGTATAGTTTTACCAACGCTCTTATATGGGTGTGAAGCATGGGTGATGAATGTTGCAGCGAGGAGAAGGCTGGAGGCAGTGGAGATGTCATGTCTGAGGGCAATGTGTGGTGTGAATATAATGCAGAGAATTCGTAGTTTGGAAGTTAGGAGGTGCGGGATTACCAAAACTGTTGTCCAGAGGGCTGAGGAAGGGTTGTTGAGGTGGTTCGGACATGTAGAGAGAATGGAGCGAAACAGAATGACTTCAAGAGTGTATCAGTCTGTAGTGGAAGGAAGACTGGGTAGGGGTCGGCCTAGGAAAGGGTGGAGGGAGGGGGTAAAGGAGGTTGTGTGCGAGGGGCTTGGACTTCCAGCAGGCATGCGTGAGCGTGTTTGATAGGAGTGAATGGAGACAAATGGTTTTTAATACTTGACGTGCTGTTGGAGTGTGAGCAAAGTAACATTTATGAAGGGATTCAGGGAAACCGGCAGGCCGGACTTGAGTCCTGGAGATGGGAAGTACAGTGCCTGCACTCTGAAGGAGGGGTGTTAATGTTGCAGTTTAAAAACTGTAGTGTAAAGCACCCTTCTGGCAAGACAGTGATGGAGTGAATGATGGTGAAAGTTTTTCTTTTTCGGGCCACCCTGCCTTGGTGGGAATTTTACATATGTCGTGCCGAATATGTAAAATTGGTCAATTAGCAAGAACTCATTTAAAATTTAGTCCTAAAATTTTCTCTTATACGTTTAAAGATATATTTTTTTTCATTAATGATGTAAAAATTTATAATTTTGCACCAAAAGGAACTTAGAAAACTTACCTAACCTTATCATAACAAGAACAGTTTTTTTAGCCTAGCCCAACTAAATATATTTTAGATTTGTTTACAATAATTTAATACTAAACAAACAGTGAAATATATTTTTTTTCGTTAGGTTCAGAATGATTTTGGCGAAATTGTTGCATACACAAATTTTCACTTGCCCTATATGGCAAGTTGAGCGTTGCTATTTAAGCCAAGATCGTAAGTTCTGCCTATTAGGCACGACATTATATATATATATATATATATATATATATATATATATATATATATATATATATATATATATATATATATAGTGAAGGCTTACTCAGCCCTATAACAACTTCAGACAGTATTACCAAGGGTGGCTCCTCCTCAGGAAAATTAATGTATAGAAAAAGAATAAAAACTGACAAACAAACACTTCATTATTTAGAAAATATAAAATATAAAACACTTAAATATGAAGTATTAATCCTACATTAAAGAAAATGAAAAATGAAAAATATAAATAACTGAATTAAACGCTAACATAAATGTATATAAAACGTGGGTGTCTGGTGTTGTTGAAATCGTAGCCGTTGCTGATGATGGGGGGGTCGCAGGTGTTGGTGACAACCCACCGGCTCGTTCTTCACAGATTTTCTAGCTTTCAATAATCCTTCCAGATGACAGGAAAGCAGGTTTTCTCCACTGCAATGATGAGGGGTTATATCCTGCTACTTGCATACACAAACAGGTAAGTGGATCAAAATTCGGGACATCTCAGAACGTTAGTCCGTCTCCTTCAATTCTACTCGTTGATTGGCAGGTGACCCTCTCTGTCATCCAAACTGGAAAGATAAACAGGTTACCCACTGCTTAAGAAATCACTCTCCATGATAAGTACAATACCTAAAAGACGTGGTGATTATTACAACAGTCAACCTAGAGCAAGACTGAAAGGACTAAGTTTATTATTGGTCAAAAGTGAAGCTTTCAACTAATAAATCCACTAGAATACAAGACAGGCATGTACTTACAGTAGTGTTGGGAGCTGTGAGTATAGTGATTACTGTTTGGACCAGAACCCCACACGTCACCTTTCGGGGAGGGGGGGAAGAAGGAGGGGAAGGGATAGCGGGAGCTAGACTGACCCTACCTTAACAAGCAGCCGGCAATCAAACTATCACTTTCGAGGTGGGGGGGGGGGAAAGGCGGGAATAGCGGGAGCTAGACTTGCCTTACCTTAACAAGTAGCCAGCAAGCAAACTATCACTTTCGGGGAGGGGGAAAAAGAGGGGGAGGGGGATAGCGGGAGCTGGACTTACCCTACCTTAACAAGTAGCCGCCAATGAAACTATTGTTACTATATCGCTACTCCTATCTATTGAGCTTTTCCCTCATATATATATATATATATATATATATATATATATATATATATATATATATATATATATATATATATATATATATATATATATATATATATATATATATATATATGTATATATATATACATATATATATATATATATATATATATATATATATATATATATATATATATATATATATATATATATATATATATATATATATAAAATGAAACAATATAACATTATACAATTAAGTAGGAATATGGCTATAAGCTCAAATTTAATAATGTCCCCGAGATATATTGTGCTTAAATTTATACTGCCAACTAATCCTTACAAAAATGTTGTTACACAGAGTGTCGAATAGTAGGTTCCGTCTGACCCACGGGGACATGTTATACACAAACCAGAGTCCAACACAAAGGAGGCGGCAGAACAGACTAAGCTTGCTATCTCCCCGAATCAACAGCCAGAGAGAGTACTCAATGTGACTCCAAAGAGAGGCAACGAGGTGGATGAGTGAGGCAAACCCGGCTGCACCAACACTGGATATCGACCTGATGACACTGGAAGGACAGGAGACACTGATGACACTGGAGGACACTGAGATGAGACCTGATGACACTGGAAGGACAGGAGACACTGATGACACTGGAGGACACTGAGATGAGACCTGATGACACTGGAGGACACTGAGATGAGACCTAATGACACTGGAGGACACTGAGATGAGACCTGATGACACTGGAAGGACAGGAGACACTGATGACACTGGAGGACACTGAGATGAGACCTGATGACACTGGAGGACACTGAGATGAGACCTAATGATACTGGAGGACACTGAGATGAGACCTGATGACACTGGAAGGACAGGAGACACTGATGACACTGGAGGACACTGAGATGAGACCTGATGACACTGGAAGGACAGGAGACACTGATGACACTGGAGGACACTGAGATGAGACCTGATGACACTGGAGGACAGGAGACACTGATGACACTGGAGGACACTGAGATGAGACCTGATGACACTGGAGGACACTGAGATGAGACCTAATGACACTGGAGGACACTGAGATGAGACCTGATGACACTGGAGGACAGGAGACACTGATGACACTGGAGGACACTGAGATGAGACCTGATGACACTGGAGGACACTGAGATGAGACCTGATGACACTGGAGGACACTGAGATGAGACCTGATGACACTGGAGGACACTGAGATGAGACCTAATGACACTGGAGGACACTGAGATGAGACCTAATGACTCTGGAAGGACACTGAGATGAGACCTGATGACACTGGAAGGACAGGAGACACTGATGACACTGGAGGACACTGAGATGAGACCTGATGACACTGGAGGACACTGAGATGAGACCTGATGACACTGGAGGACACTGAGATGAGATCTAATGACACTGGAGGACACTGAGATGAGACCTGATGACACTGGAAGGACAGGAGACACTGATGACACTGGAGGACACTGAGATGAGACCTAATGACACTGGAGGACACTGAGATGAGACCTAATGACACTGGAAGGACAGGAGACACTGATGACACTGAAGAACACTGAGATGAGACCTGATGACACTGGAAGGACAGGAGACACTGATGACACTTTAGGACACTGAGATGAGACCTGATGACACTGGAAGGACAGGAGACACTGATGACACTGGAGGACACTGAGATGAGACCTAATGACACTGGAAGGACAGGAGACACTGATGACACTTTAGGACACTGAGATGAGACCTGATGACACTGGAAGGACAGGAGACACTGATGACACTGGAGGACACTGAGATGAGACCTAATGACACTGGAGGACACTGAGATGAGACCTGATGACACTGGAGGACACTGAGATGAGACCTGATGACACTGGAGGACAGAAGACACTGATGACGCTGGAGGACACTGAGATGAGACCTAATGACACTGGAAGGACAGGAGACACTGATGACACTGGAGGACACTAAGATGAGACCTGATGACACTGGAGGACAGGAGAGACAGGGAGGATATGATAACGCATATAAAACACTAAGAGGAATCGACAAGGTGAACAGAGACAGGATGTTCCAGAGATGGGACACAGCAACAAGGGGTCACAGTTGAAAGTTGAGACTCAGATGAATCACGGGGAATGTTAGGAAGTATTTCTTCAGTCACAGAGTTGTCAGGAAGTGGAATAGTCTGGGAAGTGATGTAGTGGAAGCAGGATCCATACATAGCTTTAAAAAGAGCATGATAACTCTCATGGAGCAGGAAGAGTGACCTAGTAACGGCCAGTGAAGAGGCGGGGCCAGGAGCTGTGACTCGACCCCTACAATCACAACTAGGTGAGTACTAGGTGTGATCACACTGTATGTGATCACGTGACTCACAGTTACCCAAGCAACTGAAACAAGCGACAACGGATTAACATGAGCAGGCAGCCAGTCCTAATTCCATCACTGATTATAACTAAGCACATCCTACCTAGCAAGATATTTTCACTTTAGCTATTAATGAAAATCATATAATATAAAATTATATGATAATTATATATACAGAATATTGAATATATACAGAATATACAATGCTTCCAGTGCTATTTTTATTACCTTAAATATATATAAATATAGTGTAAGCCTCCAAGAATATTACAAAATTTCGTCATACAGAGAATTACAAAAAATAATTCCTAGTTATTTATCTAAACTTACTTTACAAGGATTTAAATTTTCTTCAAGGCCATACTATAATCTTCAGAGAACCCTGCTAGTATATAATAATTTCCAAAATAAATCAAGAAAAAATTATTATCCTTCCATGACGACAACAATCCTCATTAAAACCCATTAACTCTCATAGTTATGTTTCTCTACAATTACCAATATTCTTTTGTAACCTTCTCTGATCATCAGACAATAACCTGACCTAAAACGACAAAAAGTCCAAAATTTTAGAAAAAGTCCAAAATAGCAAAAAAAATCTAAAATGACAAAAGTCCAAAATTACCAAAAAAGTCCAAAGTAGCAGGAGAATATCCTCTCAGGAAAGAACTCGAATTAATGTATTCAAATTGTATAAGTTTAGATTTAGAAAAGATACAGGAAAGTACTAGTCGATGAGTGGAACTGTCTGCTTACCGTGGACCAGTGGGCCTTCTGCAGTGCGCCTTCTTTCATATGTTCTTATGTTCATTGAAGCTAAAGCACTGGATAACTACAAATATAAGTTAGAAAAATACTTTAGTGGGTGGGTGAGAATTGTTATGTTTGAGAAGAACCTGCCTTCTATGGGCCAGTAGGCCTGCTGCAGTGTTCCTCCATTCTTTTGTTCTAAAAAGTTACAATCCCTGATGATACTGAATTTATAAAATGTAAACACATATCTGGGCCACAAAATTTGGCAGCCTAGCTGCTAAAAAATAATATATTCCATATACTCTCACTGAACAAATACAACTGCTTAAATCCTCTATATTTTATTTATAATAATATAATAAATAAATCCTCGACTCCTAAGCTGTCACAGAGCTTGCATAATATTTTTATGATATTGATTGTCATGATCTATGATGAGGATGATTAAGACTTATGATGTTCTGAGCGTATCCCTCAGAACCCACTGCTATTATTGGTGGACCTGAGCATATCCCTCAGAACCCACTACTATTATTGGTGGACCTGAGCGTATCCCTCAGAACCCACTGCTATTATTGGTGGACCTGAGCGTATCCCTCAGAACCCACTACTATTATTGGTGGACCTGAGCGTATCCCTCAGAACCCACTGCTATTGTTGGTGGACCTGAGCATATCCCTCAGAACCCACTGCTATTATTGGTGGACCTGAGCGTATCCCTCAGAACACACTGCTATTGTTGGTGGACCTGAGCATATCCCTCAGAACCCACTACTATTATTGGTGGACCTGAGCGTATCCATCAGAACCCACTACTATTATTGGTGGACCTGAGCGTATCCATCAGAACCCACTACTATTATTGGTGGACCTGAGCATATCCATCAGAACCCACTACTATTATTGGTGGACCTGAGCGTATCCATCAGAACCCACTACTATTATTGGTGGACCTGAGCATATCCATCAGAACCCACTACTATTATTGGTGGACCTGAGCATATCCATCAGAACCCACTACTATTATTGGTGGACCTGAGCGTATCCATCAGAACCCACTGCTATTATTGGTGGACCTGAACGTGTCCCTCAGAACCCACTACTATTATTGGTGGACCTGAGCATATCCATCAGAACCCACTGCTATTATTGGTGGACCTGAGCGTATCTATCAGAACCCACTACTATTATTGGTGGACCTGAGCGTATCCATCAGAACCCACTACTATTATTGGTGGACCTGAGCGTATCCATCAGAACCCACTACTATTATTGGTGGACCTGAGCGTATCCATCAGAACCCACTACTATTATTGTTGGACCTGAGCGTATCCATCAGAACCCACTGCTATTATTGGTGGACCTGAACGTATCCATCAGAACCCACTACTATTATTGGTGGACCTGAGCGTATCCATCAGAACCCACTGCTATTGTTGGTGGACCTGAGCGTATCCCTCAGAACCCACTACTATTATTGGTGGACCTGAGCGTATCCATCAGAACCCACTACTATTATTGGTGGACCTGAGCATATCCATCAGAACCCACTACTATTATTGGTGGACCTGAGCATATCCATCAGAACCCACTACTATTATTGGTGGACCTGAGCGTATCCATCAGAACCCACTGCTATCATTGGTGGACCTGAACGTGTCCCTCAGAACCCACTACTATTATTGGTGGACCTGAGCATATCCATCAGAACCCACTGCTATTATTGGTGGACCTGAGCGTATCTATCAGAACCCACTACTATTATTGGTGGACCTGAGCGTATCCATCAGAACCCACTACTATTATTGGTGGACCTGAGCATATCCATCAGAACCCACTACTATTATTGGTGGACCTGAGCGTATCCATCAGAACCCACTACTATTATTGTTGGACCTGAGCGTATCCATCAGAACCCACTGCTATTATTGGTGGACCTGAACGTATCCATCAGAACCCACTACTATTATTGGTGGACCTGAGCGTATCCATCAGAACCCACTGCTATTGTTGGTGGACCTGAGCGTATCCCTCAGAACCCACTACTATTATTGGTGGACCTGAGCGTATCCATCAGAACCCACTACTATTATTGGTGGACCTGAGCATATCCATCAGAACCCACTACTATTATTGGTGGACCTGAGCATATCCATCAGAACCCACTACTATTATTGGTGGACCTGAGCGTATCCATCAGAACCCACTGCTATCATTGGTGGACCTGAACGTGTCCCTCAGAACCCACTACTATTATTGGTGGACCTGAGCATATCCATCAGAACCCACTGCTATTATTGGTGGACCTGAGCGTATCTATAAGAACCCACTACTATTATTGGTGGACCTGAGCGTATCCATCAGAACCCACTACTATTATTGGTGGACCTGAGCGTATCCATCAGAACCCACTACTATTATTGGTGGACCTGAGCGTATCCATCAGAACCCACTACTATTATTGTTGGACCTGAGCGTATCCATCAGAACCCACTGCTATTATTGGTGGACCTGAACGTATCCATCAGAACCCACTACTATTATTGGTGGACCTGAGCGTATCCATCAGAACCCACTACTATTATTGTTGGACCTGAGCGTATCCATCAGAACCCACTGCTATTATTGGTGGACCTGAAGGTGTCCCTCTGAACCCACTACTATTTTTGGTGGACCTGAGCGTATCCATCAGAACCCACTGCTATTATTGGTGGACCTGAACGTGTCCCTCAGAACCCACTACTATTATTGGTAGACCTGAGTGTGCTCCCTCAGACCCCCCTTCTATTATTGGTGGACCTGAGCGTGTCTCTCAGGATCCACTACTATTGAAGATTGAGACACTTATGCAACATATGGGAATCTTTATTCAGGAAACGTTTCGCCACACAGTGGCTTCATCAGTCCAATACAAAGCAGAGGGTGTAAGGAGAGGAGGAGTTTGAGGTAATCAGTCCCTCAGCCTGGAGTCGATGTGGTCAGTCCATCAATCTTGTAGAATGTACAGCATAACAGAACATAACAGAGGACTCACAGGTAAGGACCCACTAGGGGCGAGGGGCAAGTGGTTACAGCTCGAAGAATAGTCGGTGAGAGGAATGTCTTGAGTCGAAGAGAGAAGAGTCAGGACTAGACCCAACAGCTAAGCCGACTCCAGGCTGAGGGACTGATTACCTCAAACTCCTCCTCTCCTTACACCCTCTGCTTTGTATTGGACTGATGTACAGCATAGGGCCGTAGACGTGGCTTATATACTGTAGTCAGATGAGGTGAAGCAGGAGGAGGCGGGGTCATAGTGGTACCATCCACTAGTCGAAGTAGGTCATAGTGGATGGTACCACTATGACCCCGCCTCCTCCTGCTTCACCTCACCTGACTACAGTATATAAGCCACGTCTACGGCCCTATGCTGTACATTCTACAAGATTGATGGACTGAACACATCGACTCCAGGCTGAGGGACTGATTACCTCAAACTCCTCCTCTCCTTACACCCTCTGCTTTGTATTGGACTGATGAAGCCACTGTGTGGCGAAACGTTTCGTGAATAAAGATTCCCATATGTTGCATAAGTGTCTCAATCTTCAACTTGTCAGTTTTTCAAACCATTTATCACATCCACTACTATTATTGGTGAACCTGAGCATTCTCCCTCAGAACTCACGTGGCATGCAAAGAGTAAGTTACATTTATTCGGGGTATGTACACACTCCCATATAGGCTACCTCCCAACCAGTGAACCAGGTGCTAAGGGTTTAATGATTCAGTGGGCCCCATCGTTAAATCAGTACCTTGGTTCAGCCAATCATATTGTGGGTCTGACAATTGTGAAGGTGATGTGGTAGCACTCATGATTCACTCTTGCCAGATTCATCCAGCTGCTGGTTGAACACGGTTGTCCTCTCTGTCTTTAGGCTGTTGTCTTGTCTCTTGATTACCGTGATACAATTATTTTCCAAAGTCTTGTACATAGTGTACATACTTGTAAATACCTATAATCATACTTGGTGAAAGAAAATATAATTTGAAGACTACTGCTGTGTTTATTTTCGCTCCAAGCTCCCATTACAGCCAGGTTAACAGGCCTTGATTTCCTGAAACCGTAATAACCCACAACTATTATTGGTGGACCTGAAGGTGCTCCATCAGAACCCACTACTATTATTGGTGGACATTACAATGCTAAACACAGTACCATTGGAAACTCACAGTTTAATACTAGTAACGGTAAACAACTCTTGTTCCTCTTACAGTGGTGATGATGTGCAGACTGAAGGTGACCTTGAGACAACACACCTAAGGAGGCATCCTTGATCTGTCTTGGTTTCAACACTGAAAGCTGTGAATTTTGCACTACAGCAGATGCAGCATCAGACCATTTTCAAAGAAGAAATACTATCCTTTCTGGTGGAATATTCAAGTGGAAACTCTATCGTGTTCCCCTGACCAACATCAATAACTTTGCAACTGATAAATTAGACACATGTACAACTCTTGGGTATCTTTATTGAGGAAACGATTTGCCCAAGAGTTGTATATGTGTCTAATTTATCAACATGTCGGTTCTCTGAACCATTCATCTACAAACCTGTCAGACACTGCAACTTCTTGGGATCTTAATACTTGGGAATTCTTCGCTTGCCTAATTCTTGGGCACGACCTACTTCAACATTGAACAAATGTTACACGACCTATGACTGCTTCACCTCTCCTGCCAACGGTTTATAAGCTCCTTCTCAGCACGTATGCCGTATTCTATTCAAGATTGATGGACTGACCACATCGACTCAAGGTTGAGGGACTGATTACCTCATTCTCCTCCTGTTCTTCAAGATTCTCCTTTGTATGGACTGATGAAGCCACTGTGTGGCGAAACGTTTCCTCAATAAAGATACCCAAGAGTTGCACATGTGTCTAATTTATCAACATGTCGGTTCTCTGAACCATTCATCTACAAACTTTGCAACTGTTTTACGGATTTTTTAATGTTCCTCCTTTGAGAAATTTAACAATGACCTTGTAAGCAATCAAAATTATTTAGAACTGCCTGTACAGTGGCTCAAACCCCCTTCCCCGGCTGTATTTCAAAATCAACTGGATGTATTACGGTCACTATTCGATCCGAAAAAGACATCCCCCGTATTCCATAACTCCAGTCCCCTGTGCCCCAATGTAAGCTATTAGAATAGTGCAGAGTGCGGCATAAGTTGATACTGCAGTTAAACATTAGCTTTGAAGATTAGAAGGGAATCACAAGACACATTCACAAGTCATCATATGGAAGCTAACATACAAATTACTTCAATAAAAACAGTTAATTAAAACGGCATCTAATGCATATCTTTCCGAAGGACCAAAGAGACCATTATTGTAATATAAACAAACATATTAAGCTTGAGTAATTTACGATATCAGCTTGGAAGAGTTAATCAGATGTAACGTTTAGAAATTACCACGTTGTAAGCAATATTTCTTTTTTTTTTTTTCATTGTTTCCGTGAAAGCAAATTCGGACCCAACGGACCAAAATCAGCCCAAGAAAGTGAATACAATAAGTAGGAGTGACTAAACTTTGTAGAATGTACAGAAATGAGTATGTAAATAAGTTGGATATAATTTTAGTGTACATAACACAAATTTTAACAATGGCTTGGTTGGTACGCTGAGGTCAGTGGTCACCTGCAGTCATACCTGTTCTAAGCTCAGAGAGTTAGTGTGAGGTGTTACCAAGCACCATGGCTTGTAGTGTTTTAGAATCTCAGGTTAAAGTGTTGAAGAAGGAGGTTCTACTTCAGGAGGAAAACAGGAGCCTGAAATTTCGCCTAGATGAGTTTGGGAGGGAGTGTGAGAAGGATTTATCTGGTAAGGAGGAAATGGTCACCAGCAGTGATATCGGCAGCCGCTTTAAGTGGCAAGTGGTTCACAGTTCAGGAAGAAGGAAGATAAGAAGGGTTAACAGAAGATGTGAAGGTAGAAAATCGATTCTCTGTTCTCCAGGACGAGTGCACTTCAGTGGTTAGTAGGTTGAAGGTACCACTGGTTCCCCTGCTAATCAAGGTAAGAATATTTTAATAGTAGGAGATTCTCAGGTAAGATATATGGACCGTGCTTTTTGTAACAGAGACAGAAAGGTCAGACAGAGGGTGTTCTTTCCTGGAGCTGGTGTTGGTGACATAGTCAGCAGGTTGGATAATATTATGTCAGGTAATGGGAACATGCCCATTATCTGTCTTAGTGCTGGGGGTAATGACATTGGGAAGGACAAAAGACAGGAGCTGCTGAATAAGTACAGGTCAACCATAGAAGTAGTCAGGTCTAAGGGAGCGATCCCAGTCATATGTAGCATCTTGCCTAGAAAGAGAGTGGGCAATGAATGGATGTCTAGGGCAATTGGTATAAATTCCTGGCTAGACAGGTACTGCAAGGAACTTGCAATCCCATTCATTGATAACGGACCTATTCTTTGGCAAACGTGATATGTATGCAAGGGATGGGGTTCATCTCTTTTGGGATGGAGTGGTTGCATTAGCCAATTCGATTGAGAGGGTAATTGATGATTTGTCTAGGAATTTAAACTGATAGATTATAGAGGTATGGGTGTTTGTGGGAAATTATCAGGCTGCAGTATTAGGGTTAAAAACAGCAGTTATTACCGGGATACCTTAGGGATATATTTAAACGACAATATTCAAAATAAAGTTGCTAGTAATGGCAAACCAATTGATCAACAAACAAAGAGAGATAACAGAGGGCAACGAGTGACTAGCTCCCTTAAGGTTTACTATACAAGTAGAAGGAGTCTAAGAAATAAGATAGATGAGCTAAGATTACTTGCAAGTGTAGGTAATATAGATATTATTAGTATAACGGAGACCTGGTTCAACCTGAAAGATAAAGAAATGCCTTCTGAATGCAGCATACAGGGTTATAAACTATTCCACACTGGTAGGGTCAACAGTAAGGGTGGTCGAGTGACGATGTATGTCAAAGAAAATTTAAATTGTTGTCTTAGACATGATATAAGATTAGAAACATCGACCAGAGAATCTGTTTGGCTACAGTTTCTCGAGAGTCGTGACAAATTAATTTTGGGTGCATTTATAGGCCCCCAAACCTTGATAGGGAGTGCAGTAAGCTGTTATGGGACGAAATTCATAAGGCATCTAGATATGAAAATGTTGTGATAATGAGAGATTTTAACTTTAGACGAATTGATTGGAACAATATAACAGGAAATCTTGAGTCTAGTGACTTTCTTGATACGGTTCAGGATTGCTTTTTAGAACAGGTTGTGACGGAACCAACTAGAGGAAACAATCTGCTTGACTTGGTTCTTGCCAACAAAGAGTCACTAATTAATAATCTTGAGGTTAATGATGAGCTTGGGGAAAGTGATCACAAATCACTTAGTTTCAATATATCATGTAATCACCCAGATAACTGCAATCAAATCTCTGTCCCAGATTTTCGCTTGGCCGACTTCATGGGACTGAAAAATTACCTGCAGGGGGGGGGGGCTAAATTGGGATGTCCTGACTATGGGTCAGGTAAGATAAGATAAGATAAGATTTCGTTCGGATTTTTAACCCCGGAGGGTTAGCCACCCAGGATAACCCAAGAAAGTCAGTGCGTCATCGAGGACTGTCTAACTTATTTCCATTGGGGTCCTTAATCTTGTCCCCCAGGATGCGACCCACACCAGTCGACTAACACCCAGGTACCTATTTGCTGCTAGGTGAACAGGGCAATAGGTGTAAGGAAACGTGTCGGAATTTCCACCCGCCGGGAATCGAACCCGGGCCCTCCGTGTGTGAAGCGGGAGCTTTAGCCACCAGACCACCGGGCCAATATGACGTTTTTCAGAGCATAGTTCTAGCTGCCCAGACAACTTTTGTTCCGAGTAGGGAAATTAGATCTAACAAAAATGATTACAAATGGATGAACAATAGATTTAAACATCTCATTGGTCAAAAGAGAGGCATATATATGCGTATCAAAAAAAGGGATGGGCAGTTAAGAAATCAATATATTCAATTAAAGAGAGAAATAAAGAAAGGAATAAGAAAAGCAAAAAGGGATTATGAGGTTAAGGTCGCAAGGGATTCAAAGACTAACCCAAAATGGTTCTTTCGGGTATACAGAAGTAAGATTAGGGACAAGATTGGCCAACTTAAGAGTAACTCTGGTCAGATCACTGACAGTGATAAGGATATGTGTGAAATTCACAATACTTACTTCCTCTCAGTTTTCATCCAGGAAAATACTAGCGATATTCCTGAAATGGATTATGTAGAGCAGGATGATGATAAACTATGCACGATTCCGGTAACTAGTGGCATGGTCCTCAGACAAATAGAGAAACTAAAACCTAACAAATCCCCAGGCCCTGATGAACTGTTTACAAGGGTGTTAAAGGAATGTAAAGAGGAACTTAGCATACCTTTGTCTAATCTTTTTAACATATCACTACAAACTGGCATAGTGCCTGATAAGTGGAAAATGGCAAATGTAATACCTATTTACAAGGCAGGTGACAGGTCCTTGGCTTCGAACTATAGACCAATAAGCCTTACCTCCATAGTGGGAAAATTTATGGAATCAATAATTGCCGAAGCAATTCGTAGCCATCTTGATAGGCACAGATTAATTAATGAATCTCAACACGGTTTTACAGAGGGGCGTTCCTGTCTTACGAATTTACTAACTTTTTTCACTAAGGTATTTGAGGAGGTAGATCATGGTAATGAATATGATATTGTGTATATGGACTTCAGTAAGGCTTTCGATAGAGTTCCACATCAGAGGCTATTGAGGAAACTTAAGGCACACGGAATAGGAGAATTTTTTTCCTGGGTAGAGGCATGGCTGACAAATAGGCAGCAGAGAGTTTGCATAAATGGGGAGAAATCAGAATGGGGGCACGTCACAAGCGGTGTTCCTCAGGGGTCAGTGTTGGGCCCGTTGTTGTTCACAATTTACATAAACGACATAGATGAGGGAATAAATAGCGACATAAGCAAATTTGCTGATGACACCAAAATAGGCCGTCCAATTCATTCTAATGAGGACACTAGAGCACTCCAGGATGATTTGAATAGACTGATGCAATGGTCGGAGAAGTGGCAGATGCAGTTTAATATTGACAAATGCAAAGTTCTAAATGTTGGACAGAAAATAACCATGCGACATATAAACTAAATAGTGTAGATCTTAATACTACTGATTGTGAAAAGGATTTAGAAGTTCTGGTTAGCAGTAATCTAAAACCAAGACAACAGTGCATTAGTGTTCGCAATAAAGCTAACAGAATTCTTGGCTTCACATCTAGAAGTATAAATAATAGAAGTCCTCAGGTTGTTCTTCGACTCTATATATCCTTGGTTAGGCCTCATTTAGACTATGCTGCTCAGTTCTGGTCACCGTATTACAGAATGGATATAAATGCTCTGGAAAACGTACAGAGGAGGATTACAAAGATGATCCCATGTATCAGAAATCTTCCCTATGAGGATAGACTGAAGGCCCTGAATCTGCACTCTCTCGAAAGGCGTAGAATTAGGGAGGATATGATGGAGGTGTATAAATGGAAAACAGGAATAAATAAACTGGATGTAAATAGCATGCTGAAAATTTCCAGCCAAGACAGGACTCGCAGCAATGGTTTCAAGTTGGAAAAATTCAGATTCAGGAAGGATATAGGAAAGCACTGGTTTGGTAATAGAGTTGTGGATGAGTGAAACAAACTCCGGAGTACAGTTATTGAGGCTAAAACGTTGTGTAGTTTTAAAAATAGGTTAGATAAATACATGAGTGGGTGTGGGTGGGTGTGGGTGGGTGTGAGTTGGACCTGACTAGCTTGTGCTGCTGGGTCTGGTGCAGTGCTCCATCCTGGAGTGGGGGTTACCAAACTGGGTGGGTCATTGGGCTATTCCGGGGGGGAAAGCATGAACCTAATCTGCATAGGTCAGTAGGCCTGTTGCAGTGTTCCTTCTTTCTTATGTTCTTATGTAGCATGCTCAACTCACAAAGTGAGGGGTCAGGGATCGATCCCCTGGCACGGGTGAAACGATGGACATATTTTCTTACATATATGCCGTCCCTGTTCACCTAGCAATAATTAGGTATCTGGTTGTTAGTAGACTGTTGTGGGTGGCATCTCAGGGGACAAGATTAACCTAAGTTGGCTGAAATGTTCTGCATAATACCTGCAGTTTACTTGGAGGGCGTTTCGGGGGTCAGCGCCCCCGGCCCGGTCTGTGACTAGGCCTCGCGGTGGATCAGGGCCTGATCAACCACGCTGCTGCTGCTGGCCGCACGTAAACCCATGTACGAACCGCAGCCCGGCTGGTCACGTACTGACTTTAGGTGCCGGACAGGCACCTAAAGTCAGTACCCCTGGCTGTCTTCTTGAAGACAACCAGGGGTCTATTGGTAATCTTCCTTATGTATGTTGTGAGGCAGTTAAACAGTCTGGGGTCCCTGACGCTTATTGTGTTGTCTCTTAGCGTACTCCTGCCGCCCCTGCTTTTCATAGGGGATATGTTGCATCTTCTTCTCAGTCTTATACTTTCGTAGGGAGTTATTTCGTGTGCAATTCACCTGTGACCAGTGGGGTCACTAGTCACAGGTGCCCACTCTGACACCTCGCCACGTACCATGAATCGCTGCTGTCTTCCTGACAAGTATTCCCTGATCCATTGTAGTGCCTTCCCTGTTATCCCTGCTTGGTCCTCCAGTTTTTGCACTAATCTCTTGTGTGGAACTGTCAAACGCCTTCTTGCACTCCAAGAAAATGCAATCCACCCACCCCTCTCTCTCTTGTTTTACTGCTGTCACCATGTCATAGAACTCCAGTAGGTTTGTGACACAGGATTTCCCGTCCCTGAAACCATGTTGGCTGCTGTTGATGAGATCATTCCTTTCTAGGTGTTCCACAACTCTTCTCCTGATAATCTTCTCCATGACTTTACATACTATACATGTCAGTGACACTGGTCTGTAGTTTAATGCTTCATGTCTGTCTCCTTTTTTAAAGATTGGGACTACATGTGCTGTCTTCCATGCCTCAGGCAATCTCCCTGTTGTGTGTGTATGTGTGTGTGTGTGTGTGTGTGTGTGTACTCACCTAGTTGTACTCACCTAGTTGAGGTTGCGGGGGTCGAGTCCGAGCCCCTGGCCCCGCCTCTTCACTGATCGCTACTAGGTCACTCTCCCTGAACCGTGAGCTTTATCATACCTCTGCTTAAAGCTATGTATGGATCCTGCCTCCACTACATCGCTTCCCAAACTATTCCACTTACTGACTACTCTGTGGCTGAAGAAATACTTCCTAACATCCCTGTGATTCATCTGTGTCTTCAACTTCCAACTGTGTCCCCTTGTTACTGTGTCCAATCTCTAGAACATCCTGTCTTTTTCCACCTTGTCAATTCCTCTCAGTATTTTATATGTCGTTATCATGTCCCCCCTATCTCTCCTGTCCTCCAGTGTCGTCAGGTTGATTTCCCATAACTTCTCCTCGTAGGACATACCTCTTAGCTCTGGGACTAGTCTTGTTGCAAACCTTTGCACTTTCTCTAGTTTCTTTACGTGCTTGGCTAGGTGTGGGTTCCAAACTGGTGCCGCATACTCCAATATGGGCCTAACGTACACGGTGTACAGGGTCCTGAACGATTCCTTATTAAGATGTCGGAATGCTGTTCTGAGGTTTGCTAGGCGCCCATATGCTGCAGCAGTTATTTGGTTGATGTGCGTTTCAGGAGATGTGCCTGGTGTTATACTCACCCCATGATCTTTTTCCTTGAGTGAGGTTTGTAGTCTCTGGCCCCCTAGACTGTACTCCGTCTGCGGTCTTCTTTGCCCTTCCCCAATCTTCATGACTTTGCACTTGGTGGGATTGAACTCCAGGAGCCAATTGCTGGACCAGGTCTGCAGCCTGTCCAGATCCCTTTGTAGTTCTGCCTGGCCTTCGATCGAGTGAATTCTTCTCATCAACTTCACGTCATCTGCAAACAGGGACACCTCAGAGTCTATTCCTTCCTTCATGTCGTTCACAAATACCAGAAACAGCACTGGTCCTAGGACTGACCCCTGTGGGACCCCGCTGGTCACAGGTGCCCACTCTGACACCTCGCCACGTACCATGACTCGCTGCTGTCTTCCTGACAAGTATTCCCTGATCCATTGTAGTGCCTTCCCTGTTATCCCTGCTTGGTCCTCCAGTTTTTGCACCAATCTTTTGTGTGGAACTGTGTCAAACGCCTTCTTGCAGTCCAAGAATATGCAATCCACCCACCCCTCTCTCTCTTGTCTTACTGCTGTCACCATGTCATAGAACTCCAGTAGGTTTGTGACACAGGATTTCCCATCCCTGAAACCATGTTGGCTGCTGTTGATGAGATCATTCCTTTCTAGGTGTTCCACCATTCTTCTCCTGATAATCTTCTCCATGATTTTGCATACTATACATGTGAGTGACACTGGTCTGTAGTTTAATGCTTCATGTCTGTCTCCTTTTTTAAAGATTGGGACTACATTTGCTGTCTTCCATGCCTCAGGCAATCTCCCTGTTTCGATAGATGTATTGAATATTGTTGTTAGGGGTACACATAGCGCCTCTGCTCCCTCTCTCAATACCCATGGGGAGATGTTATCTGGGCCCATTGCCTTTGAGGTATCTAGCTCACTCAGAAGCCTCTTCACTTCTTCCTCGGTTGTGTGCACTGTGTCCAGCACATGATGGTGTGCCCCACCTCTCCATCTTTCTGGAGCCCCTTCTGTCTCCTCTGTGAACACTTCTTTGAATCTCTTGTTGAGTTCCTCACATACTTCACGGTCATTTCTTGTTGTCTTTCCTCCTTCCTTCCTTAGCCTGATTACCTGGTCCTTGACTGTTGTTTTCCTCCTGATGTGGCTGTACAACAGTTTCGGGTCAGATTTGGCTTTCGCTGCTATGTCATTTTCATATTGTCTTTGAGCCTCCCTTCTTATCTGTGCATATTCGTTTCTGGCTCTACGACTGCTCTCCTTATTCTCCTGGGTCCTTTGCCTTCTATATTTCTTCCATTCCCTAGCACACTTGGTTTTTGCCTCCCTGCACCTTTGGGTAAACCATGGGCTCATCCTGGTTTTTTCATTATTCCTGTTACCCTTGGGTACAAACCTCTCCTCAGCCTCCTTGCATTTTGTTGCTACATGTTCCATCATCTCATTAACTGGCTTCCCTGCCAGTTCTCTGTCCCACTGAACCCCGTTCAGGAAGTTCCTCATTCCTGTGTAGTCCCCTTTCTTGTAATTTGGCTTCATTCGTCCTGGCCTTCCTGCTTCTCCCTCCACTTGTAGCTCTACTGTGTATTCGAAGCTTAAAACCACATGGTCACTGGCCCCAAGGGGTCTTTCATATGTGATGTCCTCGATATCTGCACTACTCAAGGTGAATACTAAGTCCAGCCTTGCTGGCTCATCCTCTGCTCTCTCTCTCTTGTAGTGTCCGTTACGTGTTGGTACATGAAGTTTTCCAGTACCACCTCCATCATCTTAGCCCTCCATGTATCTTGGCCCCCATGCGGGTCCAAGTTCTCCCAATCGATCTCCTTGTGGTTAAAGTCACCCATGATCAGGAGCTTTGCCCTGCATGCATGAGCTCTTCTGGCCACTCCAGCCAGTGTGTCAACCATCGCTCTATTGCTCTCGTCGTACTCTTGCCTTGGCCTCCTGCTGTTCTGTGGTGGGTTATACATCACTGCTATTACCACCTTGGGACCTCCAGAGTGAAGCGTTCCCGCTATGTAATCACTTTCTTCTCCGCTGTCTCCTCTCTCCAGCTCATCAAAATTCCAGCGATTTTTGATCAGCAATGCCACTCCTTCACCCCCCCTGTTCCCTCTGTCTTTCCTCAGGATTTGGTATCCCGTTGGAAAGATGGCATCTGTTATCATACCTGTAAGCTTGGTTTCTGTGAGAGCTATGATGTCCGGTGAAGCCTCTTTGACTCTTTCATGCCACTCCTTCCACTTATTTGTTATACCATCAGCGTTTATGTACCATACCTTCAGTTTCCTTTCCAGCAATGTGGTTTGTGGGGCCTGTGGGGGTGGGAGACCTGGTAGCATACTGTGGGATACTGTGTTAGTTACCATTTTGTCCTAGGCACATATCGATTAGACACTAGGCCTGTTGTGCAAGAAAGGTATAAAATACCGACAATATGAAAGTTAAGACACATGTGCAACATCTGGATATCTTTATTGTAGACGTTTCGCCATCCAGTGGCTTTATCAATACAGATTCTAGGACATAATAGGAAGACAGTAGAACTATATACAAAAGATGAGGTAATCAGTCCCTCGGCCTTGGAGTTAGTGTTCACAGCATCGTGGTGGAGGAGAATCTGGAGCAAAGACAAGAAGACTGGCGGTTATATAGGCGTCAGTGGATAGGGACGGGCAGCAGACGAGGGCAAAGTCCCTATCCACTGACGCCTATATAACCGCCAGTCTTTTTGTCTTTGCTCCAGATTCTCCTCCACCACGATGCTGTGAACACTAACTCCAAGGCCGAGGGACTGATTACCTCATCTTTTGTATATAGTTCTACTGTCTTCCTATTATGTCCTAGAATCTGTATTGATAAAGCCACTGGATGGCGAAACGTCTACAATAAAGATATCCAGATGTTGCACATGTGTCTTAACTTTCACTAGGCCTGTTGTATATGCGTGCATGTATATGTGTGTGTGTGTTTGTGTGTGTGTGCGCGCGCGCACGTGTGTGCGTGTGTGTTTGGGCATGCGTGCTTGGGCATGCCTGTGCGTGCGTGCGTGGGTGCGTGCGTGCGCTCTTCACTCAATTTTTGCGTCTCAAAATTTTGTACGTTATCCCATCACCCCTGTTCGTCTGTTTTCTAATGCCATCAGTTTTAGCTCCTAAGTTTCTCCTCGTAGTTCATACCCCTTAGTTCGTGGACTAGTGTCGTTGCCATCCTCCGCAGTTTTTCCACATTCTTGAGATGGAAAGCTCCGTTTCTCAAGGCACGATACTCACCCCACTTCTGTCTCTCATTTTTATATCGGACATTGACAAGGACACACATCATAGTACCATAACATCCTTCGCTGATGACACTATAATCTCTGTGAGAGTGACATCCGTCGAAGACGCAGCGAAACTTCAGGCAGCTATAAATCAAGTCTTCCAGTGGGTCTCAGACAACAGTATGATGCTTAACGAGGACTCGTTTCAGTTGCTCCGCAGTGGAAGAATGGAAGAGATAAGGATTCCAGTGGAGTACATATCCGAGACTTAGTAATGATGTCAGAAGATCTCACTTTCAAGGATCACAAAAATGTCAGTACTACCGCAAGGAAATTGATAGGTTTGATAATCAGACCGTTCAAGAAAAGAGACTGAGCTGGGGATAATACTCTTCGAATCACTTATTTTCTCCAGGCTAAAATGCTTGCCTTGAAGGGGACCGTTAGTATACATACTAACGCCCCCCCCCCTCAAGGCAGGCGAGACTGCTAATCTGGAAAACGTCCAGAGAACTTTCGCTACCTATATACACCCAGTTAAGCATCTGAACTACTGGGAAGCTTGACTTCCCAAGAACTGTATTCCTAGAAACGTAGGCGAGAAAGGTACATAACTTACACCTGGATAATCCTGGAGGGATTGGTCCTAAACCTGAACACTAAAATCACTCTGTATGACGACGAGTATGCTGAGAGACGTGTGTGAGTGTGTGTGTGTGTGTGTGTGTGTGTGTGTGTGTGTGTGTGTGTGTGTGTGTGTGTGTGTACTCACCTAGTTTTACTCACCTAGTTGAGGCTGCAGGGGTCGAGCCCAAGCTCCCGGCCCCGCCCCTTCACTGGTCGCCACCAGGTCACTCCCCCCGAACCGCGAGCCCCATCATACCTCTGCTTAAAGCTATGTATGGATCCTGCTTCCACTACATCGGTTCCCAAACTATTCCACTTCCTGACTACTCTGTGGCTGAAGAAATTCTTCCTAACATCCCTGTGATTCATCTGTGTCTTCAACTTCCAACTGTGTCCCCTTGTTACTGTGTCCCATCTCTGGAACATCCTGTCTTTGTTCACCTTGTCAATTCCTCTCAGTCGTTATCATGTCCCCCCTATCTCTCCTGTCCTCCAGTGTCGTCAGGTTGATTTCCCTTAACCTCTCCTCATAGGAGATACCTCTTTGTGTGTGTGTGTGTGTGTGTGTGTGTGTGTGTGTGTGTGTGTGTGTGTGTGTGTGTGTGTGTGTGTGTGTGTGTGTGTGTGTGTGTGTGTTTGTGTGTGTGTGATGCGTGTGTGTGTGATGCGTGTGTGTGTGATGTGTGTGTGTGTGTGTGTGTGTGTGTGTGTGTGTGTGTGTGTGTGTGTGTGTGTGTGTGTGTGTGTGTGTGTGTGTGTGTGTGTGTGTGTGTGTGTGTGTGTGTGTTTGTGTGTGTGTGATGCGTGTGTGTGATGCGTGTGTGTGTTATGCGTGTGTGTGTTATGCGTGTGTGTGTGTGTGTGTGTGTGTGTGTGTGTGTGTGTGTGTGTGTATGTGTATGTGTGTGTGTGTGTGTGTGTGTGTGTGATAGTGAACAAAGTATACTTGTCCATCTGTGTTTCGGGGGGTCAAGGCTCTGATCTCGACCCAGCCTACCTACCTGGAGGGTATTCCGGGGATCAACGCCCCCGCGGCCCGGTCCACGTCCAGGCCTCCCGGTGGATCAGGGCCTGATCAATCAGGCTGTTACTGCTGGCCGCACGTAGTCCAACGTAGGGACCACAGTCCGGCACCAACTTTAAGTATATGTTCAGCTCCCTCTTGAAGGCAGCCAGAGGCCTAGACAATTCTGACAGGCATCGCTGATTTTCTGGCCTTTTCACCCTTATATGTATTATTGAAACTGATCAGAGATTGCCTTCACCGCTGCTTCAGGGTACCTTTAATCTCTAATTCCCTGGATCAAGAGCTTTTTACCGGAAGCAAGATCCCCCCCTGAAGGAAAACGCAATCACACACACACACACACACACACACAGTGTGTGTGTGTGTGTGTGTGTGTGTGTGTGTGTGTTTGTGTGTGTGTGTGTGTGTGTGTGTGTGTGTGTGTGTGTGTGTGTGTGTGTGTGTGTGTGTGTGTGTGTGTGTGTGAGTGTGTGTGTGTGAGTGTGTGTGTGTGTAGTCACCTAATTGTGGTTGCAGGGGTCGATACTCAGCTCCTGGCTCCTGGTGTGTGTGTGCGCGTGTGTGTGTGTGTGGGTGTGTGCACTCACGTAATTGTGGTTGCAGGGGTCGAGTCATAGCTCCTGGCCCCGCCTTTTCACTGGTTGCTACTAGGTCACTCTTCCTGCTCCATGAACTTTATCATACCTCTTCTTAAAGCAATGTATGGTACCTGCCTCCACTACATCAATTTCCAGACTATTCCACTGCCTAACAACTCTGTGACTAAAGAAATACTTCCTAACATCCCTGTGGCTCATCTGAGTCTTCAATTTCCAATTGTGTCCTTTTGTTGTGTTCCATGTCTGGAACATACTTGTCGATTCCTCACAGTATTTTATAAGTAGTTATCTTGCCATCCCTGTCCCTCCTGTCCAGTGTTGTCAGGTCGAGTTCTCTTAACGTCTCCTCGTATGACATGCCCCTTAGCTCCGGGACTGGTCTCATTGCAAACATTTGCACTTTCCATAGTTTCTTGACGTGCTTGGCCAGGTGAGGGTTCCAAACTGGAGCTGCGTACTCCAATATGGGCCTGAAGTACACGGTTTACAGTGTCTGGAACGACTTCTTACTGAGATGTCGGAATGCTATAAGATCGTTAGTCGCCCATATGCTGTCATTTGGTTGGTGAGCGCCTGAGGAGATATGTTCTATATTATACACACTCCAAGATCCTTTTCCTTGAGTGAGGTATGTAGTCTTTGGCCCCTAGAATGTACTCTGTCTGCGGTCTTCTTTGCCCTTCCCCGATCTTCATGACTTTGCACTTGGTGGGATTGAACTCCAGGAGCCAGTTGCTAGACCAGGCCTGCCGCCTGTCCAGATCCCTCTGTAGTCCTGCCTTATCCTCCTCCGACTGAATTCTTCTCCTTAGCTTGAACATTAAAATGGTATAAAATGCCGACAGGTTGTTAGGTAAGACACATATGCAACAGTTAGGTATCTTTATTTCGAAACGTTTCGCCTACACAGTAGGCTTCTTCAGTCGAGTACAGAAAAGTTGATAGAAGCAGAAGATACTTGAAGACGATGTAATCAGTCCATCACCCTTAAAGTTTTTGAGGTGGTCAGTCCCTCAGTCTGGAGAAGAGCATTGTTCCATGGAATGAAACAATATGGAGACGAAGTGACAGGATGGAGCACTTAAATAGCGCCAAGAGATGAGACGTAGGTCACTAGAAGAGGTAAGAACTCAGATGCTGGGAGGTCAGGTCCCTCTCAAATCCAGCCGTGATGGACTGATTACATCGTCTTCAAGTATCTTCTGTTTCTATCAACTTTTCTGTACTCGACTGAAGAAGCCTACTGTGTAGGCGAAACGTTTCGAAATAAAGATACCTAACTGTTGCATATGTGTCTTACCTAACAATCTCCTTAGCTTCACATTGTCTGCAAACAGGGACACTTAAACGAGGGGTTTGGGATATTGCCAGTTTGGAGGGACGTCTAAACTGTCGTATCTGAGCGCCTCTGCAAAGACAGTGATTATGTGTGAATAATGGTGAAATTTTTGAATGATGATGCAAAGTTTTTTTTCCTTTTTGGGTCACCCTGCCTCAGTGGGAAGCGACCGATGTGTTAAAAAAATAATGGTAACTCAGTATTTGGAAATGTCATGCCCATCTTGAGGGAGCCGAATCCCATCCGGAACAGACATGACAGCGAATAATAGTAGTAATAATATATTAATATTCTTTATTTTCATAAGTACGCGACACAGCTTATATAGACCATAGCTGACATCAGTGATATACTGTAGAGAAAGTCCCTGGTTATGCAGAGCATTTCGGGGAACTTAGGTTATCCTTGTCCCCCAGGATGAGACCCACATCAGTCGGCTAACACCCAGGTACCTGGAGTTTACCTGGAGTTTACCTGGAGAGAGTTCCGGGGGTCAACGCCCCCGCGGCCCGGTCTGAGACCAGGCCTCACTTGCTGCTAGGCAACCAGGGACAGCAGGTGTAGGGAAAGACCTGGAAATTATCTAGAGAGGGTTTCAGGGGTCAATGCCCTCGGGGCCCGGTGTGACACCAAGCCTCGTGGTGGATCAGGGTCTGATCAACCAGACTGTTACTGCTGGCTACACGCAAACTGACGTACGAACCACAGCCCGGCTGGTCAGGTACTGACTTTAGATGCCTGTCTAGCGCGTTCTTGAAGACAGCCGGGGGTCTATTGGTTATCCCCTTTATGTTTGCTGGGAGATAGTTGAAGAGTCTTGGGCCCCGGACACTTATTGTGTCGCCCATGCTTTTTCATTGAGGGATGTTGCATCTCCTGCCGAGTCTTTTGCTTTCATAAGGAGTGATTCTCGTATGCAACACACCCAACGTTTCCACCCGTACCAGGGATCGAACCACGGACAGTCAGTGTGTGGGCTGAGAGCGCTATCAACTGAAATATGGGACACCCAAATGTAAAAGACCTGGTCATCCTGAGGACCCTAATGGAAGTAAAGCAGTCTGATGACCTGACGTTATCTGGTTATCCTTGATTACTAACTCTCTGGGATATCCATCTGAACAGTTTTTTTCACACCGTCGCTGTCTGCTGAGAATTAGCTGTGTCAGTCTTGTCTAAGGGCGATTTCGCATTATGTAGATGTTTGAGGCAAGGATGGTGAAGTGGAAGGTTGTCTGTATTGCTTGTAGGAGGTGCGTAGTGTGTGTGGCTCTCCAGAGAGGAAGAAGCAGCTCAGATCTCTTGATGGTGATATCAACGGCTCTCCCACCAGTTATATATATACATTTCCCTGGGGATACTTCTTGTAATTAATCTCAATCATAAAGTAGTCGTTCCGATGAACTTCATCGCCCCTCTGCACTTCTATCATTAATCCTTTCTCGAGTTAATTTTCTGTCTTGTCCTACCCGTTACCTTTCCTCTATCCTAGGATCGAGAGAAGAGAAGCTAGAAGCTTCAAGGAAGAGAGATAGAGGACTAGAGGGAAAATAGAGACAGGAGAAGAAAGGCAAGAAGATTCGAGACTTAGAGGATCAATTTTCAAGTATTCTTGTATAGATAAGAAATAAAATAAATAAATCAGGTTAGAGAAGGGGAAAACATTATGGGGAATGAAGACAGACTTTCACGTTCACCCCTTCAGTAGGTTGTTTGGCAGAACCCAGAAAGTCCTTCTGGCACAAGTAACCTCCGTTTCGTGCTCGCTTCCGCTGTAGGTGACCATGGTGTACTCCTCCCTCAGCATGTCGATGACCTTCTTCTCGGAGAGGAATTCCTTCTTCCCGGGGTGTCGGTGATGTATTCCGTACGTCACGACGCAGCTAGAGGTTGGTGCCATGTAAAACGTCTTCTCGTAACACTCTATTGATAGGGCCAATGGGTTGCTAGAATCGGTCTCCTTTAGGAAGGCGGCGTTCACCTGTCGCCATATATCACTGCGTTTACGGACGCTCTGCGAGTTAGGGACACTGCCGATAGCTAAAGCAGCCGCAGGTGGCACGAACATCAAGCAGTGGTCCAGCGCGAAGTAGAACGGATCGCTCCCGGCGCACTCCACCTTCCCCTTGATCTGCAAGAAGGGCTTCGCCTTAGACAGTTCGGGCAAACGGAGCCAGATGTTCTTGTGTAAATAGTTCTCGATTTGGTATCTTGCGTAATACAGCTTCTCCTTCCTGTGTACGGGAGTGGTGACGGCGCATTCAGGTAATTTGCGTTTCCCAGCCTTAGTCGAGTCCTCCATAGAAGAGAACTGCAGAGACGAGCCCGAAGAGGGGACCTGCCAGGAGGTGGTAGCGGACCTGGCAGAAGGGACTTCCCTGCTGCTGCTGACACCAGCTGTCCCCAGACCAGCCACTACCACCCTCAACACCGCTGTCAAAATGCAAAATCGAAAGTGCATATTAATTTTTAATTTATTTTTTTAGAATAGCTTATTTATCTTCCTTGATGTATGTGGAAGTTAAATTAACGGGATGAAGTGAATGAAGATCACATTTACGATTTAAAAACATTTCAGGGACACACACACACACACAGTAGTAGAGTTACAAGTGGAGTTACAAGTGGAAGAATGAAGCCATATTACAAAAAAAGGGTCTACACAGGCATGAGGAATTTCCTGTACGAGGTTCATTGGGACAGAGAACTGGCAGGGAGATCAGTGAACAAGATGATAGAATATGTGACAACAATATGCAAGGAAGCTGAGGAGAGGTTTGTACCCAAGGGTAACAGAAATAACGAGAAGGCCAGGATGAGCCCTTGGTTCACCCAAAGGCGTAGAGAGGCCACAACCAAGTGTGCGAGAGAATGGAAGAAGTATAGAAGGCAAAGGACCGAGGAGAACTAGGAGAGCAGTCGTAGAGCCAGTAACGAATATGCACAGGTAAGAAAGGAGGCCCAACGACATTATAAAAATGACATAGCAGCGACAGCCAAATCTGTCCCGAAGCTGTTGTACAGCCACATCAGGAGATAAACAACAGTCAAAGACCAGGTGATCAGGCTGAGGAAGGAAATTTACACGAAACGACCTTGAAGTTTGTGAGGAGCTCAACATGAGATTCAAAGAAGTATTAACAAAGAGGACAGAGAGGCCTCCAGAAAGTCGGAGAGGTGGGATACACCAACAAGTGCTGGCACGATGCATACAACCGAGGAGGAAGTGAAGAGACTGCTAAGCGAACTAGATACCTCAAAGGCGATGGGGCAGGATTACATCTCCCTCTGGGCTCTGAGCGAAGGAGCAGAGGCGCTCTGTATACCACTAACAATAATCTTCAACACATCTATAGAAAAGCAGAGCGACTACCTGAGGTATGGAAGACAGCAAATGTAGTCCCAATATTTGAAATAGGAGACAGATATGCAGCACTAAACTACAGACCAGTATCGCTGACATGCATAATATGCAAAGTCATGGAGAAGATTATCAGAAGAGTGGTGGAGCACCTAGAAAGAAATGAGCTTAACAACGACAACCAGCACGGATTCAGAAACGGGAATTCTTATGTTACAAACCTACTAGAGTGACAGCAGTAAGACAAGAGAGAGAGAGGGGTGGGTAGACTGCGTTTTCTTGAACTGTAAGAAGGCTTTTGACACAGTTCCACATAAGAAACCAGTGCAAAAGCTGGAGGATCAGGCAGGGATAACAGGGAAGGTACTTCAGTGGATCACAGAATACCTAACGGAAAGACGGCAGCGAGTCATGGTACGTGATGAGGTGTCGGTCAGTCCTACGACCTTTGCTGTTCCCGGTATGTGAATGACATGGCGGAAGGAATGGACTCTTAAAGTGCAGACATTGTACTTCCTATTTCCAGGACTCAAGTCCGGCTAACCGGTTTCCCTGAATCCTTTCGCAAAATATTACCCTGCTCACACTCCAACATAATTAATGGTGGCAGTAGTTTCCACTTTATGTTGCAAAACCTCATGAGATTTTGTAAACTTTTTTTTAATGGTTTTAGCCTAAGTTTTGAACCTGTCGTGTCTATAAACCAAGCCAAACCACATATTGGTTTAGTGATATTATTTGTTACTTTTTGTATCCATATTTGTGGATTTAGAAAAGACATATAATACTGTAGATAAAGGAAGAGTATGGCACATGTTACAAATGTATGACAGAAGATGGTAGGTTAAATGAAGCAGTTAAGAGTTTTAATGAGAATAGCGAAGCGCTGGTTAAGATCTGTAGAAAAGAGAAAGATTATTTTCCAGTAAAAGTTGGCCTTAGGCATGATTATTTTCCAGTAAAAGTTGGCTTTAGGCATGATTATTTTCCAGTAAAAGTTGGCCTTAGGCATGATTATTTTCCAGTAAAAGTTGGCCTTAGGCATGATTATTTTCCAGTAAAAGTTGGCCTTAGGCATGATTATTTTCCAGTAAAAGTTGGCCTTAGGCATGATTATTTTCCAGTAAAAATTGGCCTTAGGCATGATTATTTTCCAGTAAAAATTGGCCTTAGGCATGGAAGCGTGATATCACCATGGTTGTTTAACATATAGATGGGGCTTGAAAAGAACTAAATGCTAGCATTAAAAGAAAATAATCTAATACAAGGTGAGAGTTGTCATAGTTGCTTTTTGCTGATGACACTGTGCTTTTTAGAGATTCTGAAGAGAAGTTGCAGAGGTTGGTAGACGAATTTGGGACGGTATGTAGCAGAAACAAATTAAAATTGTATATAGGGAAGAGGAAGGTGATGAAAATAAAAGAAAGGTGCTGAAAAACTCGATATAAGATTAGAGGGAAGGAGTATAGAGGAAGTGAACGCTTTCTCATATCTGGGATTGGACTTACCGGCGTACGGGTCGAAGAATAATGAAGTGAACTATAGAACTGATGAGGGAAAAAAGGTGGGTGGTACATAAAGGCAAAAAGGGGAATGTGTCAGAGTATAGTGGCACCAACACTTTTATATGGGTGTGAAGCTTGGGTTTTAAACGTTGCTGCGAGAAAGAGCCTGGAGGCAGTAGATATGTGTTTGAGGGTAATGTATGATGTGAATATTATGCAGAGAATTCGTAGTTTGGAGATTTGAAGGTGTGGGGTTACCAAAAGTATTATCCAAAGGACTGAGGATGGGGTTATTGAGGTGGTTTGGACATATAGAGAGGATGGATCAAGATGACTTAGAGAGTGTATACATCTGTAATGGAGGGTAGATAGAGTAGGGAATGTCCTAGGAAAGGTTGGAGGGGTGAAAAGGGGTGAAGGAGATTTTGAATGTGAGGGGATTGGACATCCAACATGTGTGTGTGAGTATATTAGTTAGATATGAGTGGAGAAAAGTGGATTTTATGACTTGACCTGCTGTTGGAGTGTGAGCAAGGTAACGTTTTTGAAGAAATTCAGGGAAACCAGTAAGTGGGACTTGAGTCATGGAGGTGAGATTACACTGCCTGTGCTCTGAAGGTGGGGTGGGGACATTGCAGTTTGGAGAGACTTCTGAACTGTAACGTCAGAGCGTCTCTGGTAAGACACTGATGAAGTGAATGATGGTGAAAGTATTTTTTTTCTTTTTCTCGGGTCACCCTAACTCGGTGAGAGACGGCCAGTGTGTACTCACCTACATGTGGTTGCAGGGGTCGAGTGTGTGTGTGTGTGTTTGTGTGTGTGTGTGTGTGTGTGTGTGTGTGTATGTATGTGTATGTGTGCGTATGTATGTATATGTCATGCTGAATAGATAAAACTTGCTATTTTGGCTTAAATAGCAATGCTCTTTTTGCCGAATAAGGCAAGGGAAAATTTGTGTATGCAATAATTTCGCAAAAATCGTTCTGAACATAACGAAAAAAAATATATTTCATTGTGTTTGTTTATTATTAAATTACTGTAAACTTATCTAAAATATATTTAGTTGGATTAGGCTAAATTAAATTGTGCTTGTTTTAATAAGTTCAAGTATGAATCCGGCTTCAGAATATGTACAGTGCCTTCAATTATAAAGTTATAGAGTTTGAATAAGCCAAAATTATTATTATATAATGAATGTTTATCATGTTTTATAACTGCTGATTCTAAAATACGTATTTTTTTTGCAGGTAAGAGGATCAAGGACCCATGACTCTGGCTTCTGGCTATTTTGCAGAATTATTGCAGGCCCTAGCATGACTGAAAATTGCATTTGATTCCTGCACAGTTTGTATCAAATATCAGTGTTGTGTTAACCTTACATCTAGAGGTTTGCCTACGAGTGGGGGCTCTAATTATGTTGACCTTACCAAGACTCTTTTGCAATCTGGTAAACATTGGGACCTATCCCCAGTAACGTTCAACGTTTGGAAAGGCATGGTATATGGGAATTAAGGAAAGATCCTAGACTTCACCTTACAAAAGCAGACAAAGCGAATGTGACAGTAATTATGGACAAGGTAGATTATACTAGAAAAAATTAACAAAAGAACTTTATGGACCATGTTAAAAGTAAATTTAATAAACAACTTAGAGCCTTACTGAGAGGTAATGAGGACTTGATTAAACGGTTATCAGCTAGGTACGGTATGATTAAAACCCATAAACCTGGTTTTCCAACGAGTCCTATTATTAGCTCGGTGGGGTTGGCGACATATATCCTATCAAAATGGTTGGTAAAAATATTAACTCCAATGTTTGGCAACATCTCTGAAGCCAACATATAAAAAACATTGTGACATTATTAACAAAATGCACATGTTAACATGTATAATGATTTTACACTAGTAAGTCACGTCACTGCGTTGGTCGCCCAAGTGCCTATTCCTGATTTAGCTTATCAGGAAGAAAAATTAGACGAGTTCCCCATGCCATTCGATAAGCACACTATCGCTGAGTTGATTAAGTTGTGAAGTTGATGGCAAATTTGAGTCTGAAGGGGAAATATTATGCTCAAAGACAGGGAATGGCTATGTGAAATCCACTGTTTTCCATATTAAGCAATATGTATATGGAGTTTTTCAGGGCTAGGCTATTGAAAGACGTCCTGCCTTGTAAAGCTAACCCCTCAAGGGAGGTTCCTTGACGCTAGTAAGGGGTTCTTGATCTAGAGAATTGGACCTGTGCTACGGTTTCCTGAATCGAGCCTGAATACCTTCCATCCAGCCCCCCAATAGGCGCTGTATAATCCTACGAGTTTAGCGCTTCCCCATGATTATAATAATTGTAAATCTAAATGGTTCAGAAATGTACATAACATCTTGTGTCTTTGGCCGAAAGATATAGTCCTAGATGCATTTTTACCGAGACTTAAGGCCTCGTCTATTAAACTCACTGTGGAGAAAGAAGTGGAATCTGAATTCCACTCGCAAATTTCTGATACACCGAGTTGATAGAAAGTTCAAGTTCATAGTATATAGGAAGGCCACTAATGTTTGCTCATACATTCATTACTATTCCAACCACGAGACAAGAGTAAAAAGGAGTGTCTTTCTCACCATGTTTCTGAGAGCATACCCAGTGTGCAGCCCAGAGTTTCTCGATGAGGAAATTAGGAAAATATTTGATATTGCCATGAAATTGCGGTACTCTAAGAAGTCTGTAGAATCAGCATTGCTGGCAGCTAGGAAAACTTATCATAGTATTGAACCTAGGATAGCAACCATATAATAAATATATATTTTGCCGAATGCACTAAAAAGACTCAACATACACGTAGTTTTAGTTGTTAATAGCATTTTGAAACAAACTGGAAGTTGTCACAGTTGCTTTTGCTGATGATGCTGTGCTTTTGGGAGATTCTGAAGAGAAGCTGCAGAGGTTGGTGGATGAATTTGGAAGAGTATATAAAAGAAGGAAATTAAAAATGAATGTAGAAAAGAGCAAGGTGCTGAGAATAACGGAAAAACTGGATATCAGATTTAAACGAGGGAGTATGGAGGAAGTGAATATTCAGATATTTGGGAGTGGATTTGTCAGCAGATGGGTCTATGAATGAAGTGAATCACAGACTGATGAGGGGGAAATGGTAAGTTTAGCACTGAGGAGTCTGTGGAGACAAAGAGCCTTATCCATGGAAGCAAAGAGGGGAATAGTACAGTGGTACTGACACTCTTATATGGGTGTGAAGCATGGGTGGTGAATGTTGCAACAAGAAGAAGGATGGAAGCAGTGATTTCGTGCCTAAGGGGAATGTGCAGGGGAATGCAGAGAATCCATAGCTTGGGAATTAAAAGGAGGTGCAAGGTTTCCAAAAGTATTATCCAGAGAGCAGAGGAAGGAGGGAGGTGGTTTGGGCATTTAGAGAGGTTGGAACAAAACAGAATGACTTGGAGGACATATAAATCTGTAATGGAAGGACTGCAGGATAGAGGTCGTCCTAGGAAAGGTTGGAGGGAGGGGGTAAAGGAGATTTTGTGTGCAAGGGGCTTGGACTTCAGCAAATGTGCATGAGATTGTTAGAAGAAGTGAGTAGAGATGAATGGTTTTTACGACTTGACTTGCTGTTGGAGTGTGAGCAAAGTAACATTTATGAAGGGATTCAAGGAAACCAGTTAGTTGGACTTGCATCCTGGAAATGGGAAGTACAGTGGCTGCATTCTGAATGAGGTGTGATGATATGTTGCAGTTTTTTAACTGTAGTGTAGGAACGCTTCTGGCAAGACAGTGATGGAGTGAATGATGATGACAGTGTTTCTTCTTTTTCGGGTCACCCTGCCTTGGTGGGAAACGGCCGATGTGTTAATAAATAATATATCTTTCTTCTTTCAACAAACCGGCCGTATCCCACCAAAGCAGGGTGGCCCAAAAAATAAATTCACCTTTAGTAATGTGTGCAGGATAATGGGTTACTAGCCCCTTGCTCCCGGCATTTTAGTCGTCTCTTACGACACGCATGGCTTACGGAGGAAGAATTCTGTTCCACTTCCCCATAGAGAAAATAATATATATATATATATATATATATATATATATATATATATATATATATATATATATATATATATATATATATATATGTGTGTGTGTGTGTGTGTGTGTGTACTCACCCACCTATTTGTGGTTGCAGGGGTCGAGTCCTAGCTCCTGGCCCCGCCTCTTCACCGGTTGCTACTAGACCCTCTCTCTCCCCGCTCCATGAGCTTTATCAAACCTCGTCTTAAAACTGTATATGGTTCCTGCCTCCACTACGTCATTTTCTAGGCTATTCCACTGCCTTACAACTCTATGACTGAAGAAATACTTCCTACTATCTATCTGACTCATTTGTGTCTTCAACTTCCAATTGTGTGTGTGTGTGTGTGTGTGTGTGTGTGTGTGTGTGTGTGTGTGTGTGTGTGTGTGTGTGTGTGTGTATGTAGTTCCGAAGAGGTAAAATTGGTCAATTAGCTAGAACTCATTTAAAATTAATTATTTTCTAAAATTTTCTCTTATACCATTAAAGATATATTTTTTTCAGTTATGTTAATGTAAAAATTTAATTTTGTACCAAAAGAACCTTAGAAAACTTACCTAGCCTTATTATAACAAGCGGAATTTAATTTAGTCTAACCCAACACTATATATTTTAGTTAATAGTAGTAGTAGTAGTAGTAGTAGTAGTAGTAGTAGTAGTAGTAGTAGTAGTAGTAGTAGTAGTAGTAGCAGCCGTGAAGAAGGTCATGTAGATGTCCTCTGAACCAAGATTCCATGATGTTGCAGTGTCTGACAAGTTGTACATGAATGGTATATAATACCGACATGATGAAAATTATTGTAGAAGTTTCGCCATCCAGTGGCTTTATCAATACAAATTGAAGAACAAAATTGGGAGACAGAAGAACACTAACAGCACCTTTCAAGGCAGGTGAAATTGCTGTCCTAGACAGTGTACAGAGAACCTTCACGGCGCACATAATTGCTGTCCTAGACAGTGTACAGAGAACCTTCACGGCGCACATAATTGCGATAAACCACCTCAGTTACTGGGAACGCTTGAAGTTCCTAAACCTGTACTCCCTAGAACGCAGGAGGGAGAGATACATGATTATATGCACCTGGAAAATCCTACAGGGACTAGTACCAAACACGAACTCACGAAACTCACTCCCTACGAAAGCAAAAGACTCGGCAGACGGTGCAACATCCCCTCAATGAAAAGCAGGGGCGCTACTAGCACGATAAAAGACAACACAATAAGTGTCAGGGACCCAAGACTGTTCAACTGCCTCCCAGCATATATCAGGGAGATTACCAATAGACCTCTGGCTGTCTTCAAGCAGGCGCTGGACAGGCACCTAAAGTCAGTACATGAGCAGCCGGGTTGTGGTTCATACATTGGATTACGTGCGGCCGGCAGTAACAGCCTGGTTGATCAGGCCCTGATCCACCATGGGGCTTGGTCACAGACCGGGCAGAGGGGGCGTTGACCCCCGGAAAACTCTCCAGGTATACTCTAGCTATACATAACCATCTTCATGGCTACTGCTACTACTACTGCCACCACTAACCTGTCCCTCGGGTATGACCTACTTCCACTGGGGAATCCCGCCTACCAGTGACTGTGCCCTCGTCTGCTACCCATCCCTTTCCACCTGACGCCAGTATATAAGCGCCAGCCTACTTGTCTTGTCTTGTCTTGTTTGTATTGTATACCATTCATGTACAACTATATATAATCATTTTCTTAGTTATCTTTGTATCAAGACTGGAGAAGGCACTCGTGGCGAAACGTTTCCTTTAATAAATGTCCAGAACTGCAGATAAGTGTCCTTTTTACGAGGATGGACTAAGGGCGCTGAATCTACACTCTGTCGAAAGATGTAGAATTAGTGCGGATATGACTGAGGTGTATAAATGGAAAACAAGAATAAATAAAGAAGATATAAATGTGTTAACTACATCTTATCAATACAGGACTCAAAGGAATAGGTTTAAGTTGGAAAAATTTAGATATAAAAAGGATATAAGAAAGCATTGGTTTGGTAATCGAGATGTGAATGAGTCGAGTCACTGAAGCGAAAACCTTGAGTAGCTCAAACATAGGTTAGACAAGTGCATCAGTGAGTGTGAGATGGACTTGCTTACCTTGGTCCAGTAAGTAAGTTTATTCAGGTATACACAAATACAGTCACATAGATTATCACACATAGCAGCACATGTGTAGACCTGCAGCAGTGCTCCTTCTTATGTTCTTATGTGTGGCTAGCAATCAATATATTCGAAAATTTATATTTTAAAGCAGCCATATATTTATAAAAATGGAAGGTATAAAGGTGGAAAAAGTGAACAATGTTACCTGATAAATAAAACAAGACCTACTTATTCTTAAATATCTGTGAGTGAGTTGTGTCTAAATTATTGGATTTTTCCACACTCACATAATGATACAGTGTGTGTGAGAATCGATCAGCTAACTCAATTAACATCCGGATAGATCTACTTTAGGTGGCAATACAAACTTCCCTCGATATTTGTGGCTTGATAAATTAGACACATGTAAACAGTCCATCAATCTTTTCAAGATTAATGGACTGATTACATCGACTCAAGACTAAGGGACTGATTACATTAAACTCTCCCTGTTCTTCACCATTCTCCTTTGTATGGACTGATGAAGCCACTGTGTGGCGAAACGTTTCCTCAATAAAGATACTCAAGTGTCGCAGGTGCCTAATTTATCAACTTATCGGTTCCCTGAACCATTCATCTACATATTGTAGCCTTCCTGAGGCCAGGTGCAACTAGTTTGACCCGTAAGATCACAATAACATGACTGCCGAGTCTCCCAGATGAAGCTGACACACTGTATTTCATGTGAAATCCTTCCTGTGTAACAATGTAACAGGAAAAACACTCTGTGTAATGTGTGTTAGGCTGCAGAGTCTAGGAAACGGACTTATTCTCCCTGTCCTTGGATCGAGTCTGAATGCCGTCCAGCCGCTATATGACTTACTGGTTTAGCGCTTTCCCTTAATCAAAATAAAACCAGTAAGAAAATTTGCCTAGTCACATTTACAGCGTTCTTTAGCATGATATATAATAATGAAATATTCAACAGTGATTATAAATGAAAAAAATACGACCATTTGCAACACTTACGTCAGAGGCAGAGAAGAATAATAGATTGAAATATTCTGGAGTTGCTCAGTGGAGGGAGGAACAACATGCAATATGCATGTGCAGTTGTTGTAGATTTGCAGTGAAATTATCGATATATGGAAGAAATAGACACTTAAGAAGGTAAGCCCTTATTGGACTACGGTTACTGTAAATGCGATGTTTGCTAACTTTTGCTAAAGTTCACTTAAGTACAGTGTTCAGCAAGTGTTGACCTTGATGCGTCATGGTGACTGGTACGTTCACCCTCCTTATTGATGTGCAAGCTGGGGCTCACTGTTACAATGTAGTCCACCCGGATGTTGACTCCCCTTTTTGTACTCGCCTATATGTGGTTGCAGGGGTCGATTCTCAGCTCCTGGTCCCGCTTCTTAACTTGCCACAAGCCAGATTTACTTCGTAGTAACCTCGTGGGTCCTATCTGTTTCTCTTAAGATTCAGCAGGTGATGCAAAATCCCCCTCAATGAAAAGCAGGGGCTCCACTAGCACAATAAGAGACAACACAGTAAGTGTCAGGGGCCCAAGACTGTTCGACTGCCTCCCAGCATACATAAAGGAGATTACCAATAGTCCCCGGCTGTCTTCAAGAAGGCGCTGGTCAGGCACCTGATCAGCCGGGCTGTGGCTCGTAAATCGGTTTACGTGCGGCCAACAGTAACAACCTGGTTGATCAGGCCCTGATCCACCATGAGGCCTGGTCACAGACAGGGCAGCGGGGGCGTTGACCCCTGTAACCCTCTCCAGGTATGTATGGAGTCTGCCTCCACCTCTTCCTCATCAAGATTATTCTACTTTGACTACTCTAAGACAAGAAATATTTCCTGACATCCCTGTGGCTCATCTCTCTGTAACTTCCAGGTGTATCTCCCAGTGTGTATACGCTGAGAGGTGTGTATTATATCTCAGTGTGTATACGCTGAGAGGTGTGTATTATATTTCAGTGTGTATAAGCTGAGAGGTGTGTATTATATCTCAGTGTGTATACGCTGAGAGGTGTGTATTATATCTCAGTGTGTATATGCTGAGAGGTGTGTATTATATCTCAGTGTGTATATGCTGAGAGGTGTGTATTATATCTCAGTGTGTATACGCTGAGAGGTATATTTTGTAATCATACACCAAGAAGTGTGTCTCTAAATAAGCTGAGGGATGTATATCTGTTAGTGTATATATTGAGAGGCAAGTATCTCCTAGATTACACATATACAGAGGTTTGTCAATAGATAACTGAAGTGTAATCAACACTTATCAATGATCAACAATAATCCACATAGTGGCAGAAACAAGATTAATTGGTCTATACACAAATAACCCGCACATAAAAGAGAGAAGCTTACGACGACGTTTCGGTCCGACTTGGACCATTGACAAAGTTTGTATATTGGTCTGTATATTTCGATCCCCTTCTGGGATCCTCTTCAGTTGAAGAGGATCCCAGAAGAGGATCGAGATACACAGAAAATTAATCTTCGTTTTTCTGTCTATATGTGTGTTATTACTGAGCATACAAAGGTCTGTATATTTCATTGTTTATGTACCGAGATGTATGAGGGAGAAATGGACATTAATGCATTCACTTGAACGTTTTTACTGAAAACGTTTAGGTCTTCGGATCTTGATTCGAAGACCCAAATGAATAAATTCGTGTCCATTTTTCTCAAGTTGTTGGAAGTCATTTGTCTTTTTACTAAACAGTTAAAATCGAAGATTTTTTCTCCCAACAGACACCTGCTACACATGTTTTAACACAGCACATAACAAGTGATATTTATCATTAAAGTTCTCTTTTGTCACATATGGTGTCACTTAAGCCTGTGTGTGTGTGTGTGTGTGTGTGTGTGTGTGTGTGTGTGTGTGTGTGTGCGTACTCACCTAATTGTGGTTGTAGGGGGTCGAAGCACAGCTTCTGGCTCCGGTGTGTATGTGTACTCATCTATTTATGGTTGCAGGGGTCGAGTGTGTGTGTGTGTGTGTGTATGTGTGTGTGTGTGTGTGTGTGTGTGTGTGTGTGTGTGTGTGTGTGTGTACTCGCCTAATTGTGCTCACATAATTGAGGTTGCAGGGGTCGATTCATAGCTCCTGGCCCCACCTTTCACTAGTCGCTACAAGGGCACTCCCTGCTCCATGAGCTTTATCATACCTCTTTTTAAAGCTATGTAAGGATCCTGCCTCCACTACATCATTCTCCAGACTATTTCACTTCCTGACAACACTGTGACTGAAGAAATACTTCCTAACATCCCTGTGACTCATCCGAGTCTTCAACTTCCAATTGTGTCCCCTTGTTGTTGTGTCCCATCTCTGGAACATCCTGTCTCTGTCCATCTTGTCAATCCCTCTCAGTATTTTATATGTCCTTATCGTGTCCCCCCCCCTCTTTCTCTCTCTCTCCTGTCCTCCAACGTCGTCAGGTCGATTTCTCTTAACCTCTCCTCGTACGACATGCTTCTTAGCTCCAGCACTGATCTCTCTTGACCTGCTTGGCTTGACCAGGTGTAGGTCGTAAACTGGTGCTGCATACTCCAGTATGGCGCTGACGTACGCTGTGTAAAGAGTCCTGAATAATTCCTTACTGAGGTGTCGCAACGGTATTCTTAGGTTTGCTTGTCGCCCATATGCTGCAGCAGTTTTTGAATGATGTGCACCTCAAGAGATGTGCTGGGTATTATGCTCACTCCAAGATCCTTTTCCCTAAGTGAGGTTTGTAGTCTTTGGCCCCTAGACTGTACTCTGTCTGCAGTCTTCTTTGCCCTTCCCCGATCTTCATGACTTTGCACTTGGTAGGGTTAAACTCTAGGAGCCAATTGCTTGACCAGGCTTGCAGTCCGTCCAGATTCTTTCGTAGTACTGCCTGATCCTCTTCTGATATAACTTTGGTATATCTGTGTCTAGCATTAGGAATTATGTTAGGAGAGAAGTAAATAATGAAAATGATTGCTATAGGAATGCAGTTAGAAGCCTGAGTAGATCTATAACCCACTATGATAACATGAACGTAGATAAGTATGTTTATGGAGCAACTTGCAATGTGAACACTGACTGATGTTGTAGTGGCCAGGCTTAGGCTTGGTTACAAGTACTTCTGGCAGTTTGTGAGACACACAGATGATGATCAAACTAAATGCAAATTATGTGATCAGGCATATGGTCACTGTCTTGTGCTTAATTGTCCACCTATTGAGGAATATAGAGATACAGTTTAATAACCTAGTATGTGACATGTCAAGATATCTTATTAATGAAAATAAGATACCAGATATACTAAGCAAATTTCCTAAATTTGACTAACAGATAAGTGAACTTTAGATATGTAGATAAATAAAAGCCCATATGTACACCTGGTAACCCTTTTGGAGCCTAGTTCCTAGACCTTTTGTGTATACATATGTTCTTGCGCTACCATCCACAGGATGGATATGGGATGCACAATACAGTAGCCACTTCGGTGGCAAAATCTAAAAATCTAAAAAATCTTCCGGCTGAATTCTTCTCATTAGCTTCACATTGTCTGCAAACAGGGACATTTCTGAGTCTATTCCTTCCGTCATGTCATTCACATATACCGGAAACAACACAGGTCCTAGGACTGACCCCTGTGAAGCCCCACTCATCACAGGCGCCCACTCTGACACCTCATCACATACCATGACTCGGTTGTCTTCCTGTCAGGTGTTCTCTGATCCATTGCAGTGCCTTCCCTGTTATCCCTGCCTGGTCCTCCAACTTTTGCACTAATCTCTTGTGTAGAACTGTGTCAAAAGCTTTCTTATAGTACATGAAAATGCAATCTACCCACCTTTCTCTCTCTCTCTCTCTCTCTCTCTCTCTCTCTCTCTCTCTCTCTCTCTCTCTCTCTCTCTCTCTCTCTGTCTCTCTCTCTCTCTCTCTCTCTCTCTGTCTCTCTCTCTCTCTCTCTCTCTCTCTCTCTCTCTCTCTCTCTCTCTCTCTCTCTCTCTCTCTCTCTCTCTCTCTCTCTCTCTCTCTTTTGCCTTACCACCATCAACTTGTCATAGAACTCCGTGAGGTTCTTGACACAGGATTTCCTTACCCTGAATTCGTGCTGGTTGTCGTGAATATGCTCATTCCTTTCTAGGTGTTCCACCACTCTTCACCTGATAAACTTCTCCATGACTCTGCATACTATACATGTCAGTGACACTGGTCTGTAGTTTACTGCTGGGTCTGTGTGTGTGTTAACCCACAGTTGTGTATTCTATGCTTTATCTTCGTACATTTTACTCACTGTACAACCCAGTTCTATTATATATTATAGGAATAACATAGTATAATATTTAAATAATGATATTCTAGCTCTCAAAGAAGGCTATTAGGCCTCCTTATGAATTCAGGTGTGCTCACGAAAATACAATAGTACTTTTAGACTCTGTAAGAAAGTAGTTTGACTTATTTCCTTTGTTTAATTCTCCTGGATGCAACCTACAACAGTCTGGGACCATCTAAGTACCTATTTATTTTCCTGGATGCAACTTACAACAGTTTGGGAACATCTAGATACCTATTTATTTTGCTGGAGGCAACTTACAACATCGGAGAACACCTAGGTACCTATTTATTTTGTTGGATGCAACTTACAACAGTCTGGGAACACCTAGGTACCTATTTACTTCTAGGTGAAGAGGGGCAACAGATATAAAAAAAACTTGGTTATACATCTCACCTATTATTATAACTTAAAATTTTAAAGGGGTGCACCGGTAAGCCAGTGGAAGGCCTCGGTCAGATGACCGAAGGCTCCAGAAGCGGGCATCATATATGGATAAAACCCGCGTCAAGAACCACTTGTCTTGTTTACCGATGAAACTTACCTAACCTAACCTGTCTCGCCCAGCTGTATCTGTACCACTGAGCTACTAGCGCTTACCAGTTTGCCTTGTGCAAGACAGGTATATAATACCGACAAGACGAAAGTTAAGACACTTGTGCAACATCTGGTAATCTTTATTGTAGACGTTTCGCCATCCAGTGGCTTTATCAATACAGATTCTTGGACATAATTAGAAAACAGAAGAACTATATACAAAAGATGAGGTAATCAGTCCCTCAGCCTTAGAGGTGGTGTTTAGAGCACCGTGGTTGTAGAGATTCTGAAGCACAGGTAAAGAGACTGGCGCTTATATAGACATCAGTGAATAGGGACGTGTAGCAGACGAGGGCATAGTCACTGGTAGGCGGGATTCCCCAGTGGAAGTAGGTCCTACCCAAATTGATGGATTAGTTGTAGTAGCCGTGAAGAAGGTCATGTAGATTGCCTTGCCCAGCCATGGTAATACAGCAGTAGACTGTACTGACAATGCAAATAAGACAAAAAGTATATAAATAAGACACGGTATATAAACAGGACCTAGTGAATTTATTAAATCCCTGGTGAACGAATCTCCTTTACAATAAAATGCCTTAACCCGCATTTTAAGTTGTGTTTACGTGATGCACCATAAGACCGACAACACTACTGAAGAAGTTATCTTATCAAAGCTCAGTATCAGGTGATTTTTCCGGACTTACAGACCAAAACAATATTGTAGGAGGCCCATGCATCCGGTGTCCAGTAGCTTGATAGCCAGCGCATTCAACTCACATACTGAGATCCGGGGATCAGTTCCCCGGATCAGGTGGAAACGTTAGGACGTGTTTCCTCAAGATACCTGCTGTCTTTGTTAACCCATCAGTAAAATGGGTACCTGAGTGTTACTGGATTGGTGTGGGTCTCATCCTAGAACAAAAATTGACCTAATTTGCCCCAAAAGCTCTACATAACAAGGGGTTTCCTATATACTGTAGTAGATTGTCACTGATGTCAGCTATGCTGACATCAATGTACATGTACTTCTTGTACATGTACGTACTTGTAGAAATAAAGATATTATTATTATTATTATTATTATTATTATTATTATTATTATTATTATTGTTATTATTATTATTATTATTATTATTATTATTATTATTATTATTATTATTATTATTATTATTATTATTATTATTATTATTATTATTATTATTATTATAAAGGTCATACTGTGTAATGAGCCATCATCGTAAACTAGTGTAATGGTTGCATTTTCGGAGTCACAATAAAAAGGAACAGGGATCGAACTCTGGGCGAGGCAGGACGTAGAAGATATTATGTGTAATATTAACTCTGAGGGTTAATGACCCAGGAAAAGCTAATGAAGCCACTGTGCCTGGATTTTTCCATCTAAGTCATTCGCTCCTCTTCCCCAGAATGCGACCCACAGCATACGACTAACACCCAGGTACCTAATTACCGCCAAGTGAACAGGGAAAACAAGTTCAAGGAAATATGTCTAACGTTTCTTCTGGTGTTGGGATCAAACTCTGGGCCCTTCAGATGCGAACTGAATGCGCTGCCACTTGAGCCAAAAGTAAATCGCCTGACACCTACTGCCCATGTTACCTAGCAACAAATTCATAATTGAGAGTTAGTACTATATGTAGCGTGTTGTATTCTGAGGCGAACCTGTAAAAAATAGGACCTTATTGCAAATAAATTACACTGCTAGGTTTTCATGGCTAATTTTGGCTTATTAATTCTTCAAGGATATTAATCTGGAATAAATGTTCTTTCACAACAACAGAGAATTATTGGTATTACTATCGGGGCATCCATCTTTCAGACTGAACTCCCCTCAGGGAAGGTTCCTTGATGTTGGCGAGGGGCTCTTGATTTAGGGAATTGGATCTGTGCTCCAGTTCCCCGAATTAAGCCTGAATGCCTTCCACATCCCCTCCCCAGGCGCTGTATAATCCTACGGGTTTAGCGCTTCAAGCTGGCACTGGACAAGCCCCTAAAGTCGGTTCCTGACCAGCCGGGCTGTGGCTCGTACGTTGGTTTGCGTGCAGCCAGCAGTAACAGCCTGGTTGATCAGGCTCTGATCCACCAGTAGGCCTGGTCACAGACCGGGCCGCGGGGGCGTTGACCCCCGGAACTCTCTCCAGGTAAACTCCAGGTAAACTGTATACGTAATTACTGATAAGATATGTGAAATATGCATGATTATATACACCTGGAAAATCCTAGAGGGACTAGTGCCGAACTTGCACACGAAAATCACTCACTACGAAAGTAAAAGACTTGGCAGACGATGCAACATCCCCCCAATGAAAAGCAAGGGTGTCACTAGCACGTTAAGAGACCATACAATAAGTGTCAGGGGCCCGAGACTGTTCAACTGCCTCCCAGCATACATAAGGGGGATTACCAACAGACCCCTGGCAGTCTTCAAGCTGGCACTGGACAAGCACCTAAATTCGGTTCCTGACCAGCCGGGCTGTGGCTCGTACGTTGGTTTGCGTGCAGCCAGCAGTAACAGCCTGGTTGATCAGGCTCTGATCCACCAGGAGGCCTGGTCACAGACCGGGCCGCGGGGGCGTTGACCCCCGAAACTCTCTCCAGGTAAACTCCAGGTATGCTATGTAAACGGACTACTGTATTACCTGGAGTTTACCTGGAGAGAGTTCCGGGGGTCAACGCCCCCGCGGCCCGGTCTGAGACCAGGCCTCCTGGTGGATCAGAGCCTGATCAACCAGGCTGTTGCTGCTGGCTGCACGCAAACCAACGTACGAGCCACAGCCCGGCTGGTCCGGAACTGACTTTAGGTCCTTGTCCAGTGCCAGCTTGAAGACTGCCAGGGGTCTGTTGGTAATCCCCCTTATGTGTGCTGGGAGGCAGTTGAACAGTCTCGGGCCCCTGACACTTATTGTATGGTCTCTTAACGTGCTAGTGACACCCCTGCTTTTCATTGGGGGGATGGTGCATCGTCTGCCAAGTCTTTTGCTTTCGTAGTGAGTGATTTTCGTGTGCAAGTTCGGTACTAGTCCCTCTAGGATTTTCCAGGTGTATATAATCATGTATCTTTCCCTCCTGCGTTCCAGGGAATACAGGTTTAGGAACCTCAAGCGCTCCCAATAATTGAGGTGTTTTATCTCCGTTATGCGCGCCGTGAAAGTTCTCTGTACATTTTCTAGGTCGGCAATTTCACCTGCCTTGAAAGGTGCTGTTAGTGTGCAGCAATATTCCAGCCTAGATAGAACAAGTGACCTGAAGAGTGTCATCATGGGCTTGGCCTCCCTAGTTTTGAAGGTTCTCATTATCCATCCTGTCATTTTTCTAGCAGATGCGATTGATACAATGTTATGGTCCTTGAAGGTGAGATCCTCCGACATGATCACTCCCAGGTCTTTGACGTTGGTGTTTCGCTCTATTTTGTGGCCAGAATTTGTTTTGTACTCTGATGAAGATTTAATTTCCTCATGTTTACCATATCTGAGTAATTGAAATTTCTCATCGTTGAACTTCATATTGTTTTCTGCAGCCCACTGAAAGATTTGGTTGATGTCTGCCTGGAGCTTTGCAGTGTCTGCAATGGAAGACACTGTCATGCAGATTCGGGTGTCATCTGCAAAGGAAGACACGGTGCTGTGGCTGACATCCTTGTCTATGTCGGATATAAGGATGAGGAACAAGATGGGAGCGAGTACTGTGCCTTGTGGAACAGAGCTTTTCACCGTAGCTGCCTCGGACTTTACTCTGTTGACGACTACTCTCTGTGTTCTGTTAGTGAGGAAATTATAGATCCATCGACCGACTTTTCCTGTTATTCCTTTAGCACGCATTTTGTGCGCTATTACGCCATGGTCACACTTGTCGAAGGCTTTTGCAAAGTCTGTATATATTACATCTGCATTCTTTTTGTCTTCTAGTGCATTTAGGACCTTGTCGTAGTGGTCCAATAGTTGAGACAGACAGAAGCGACCTGTTCTAAACCCATGTTGCCCTGGGTTGTGTAACTGATGGGTTTCTAGATGCGTGGTGATCTTGCTTCTTAGGATCCTTTCAAAGATTTTTATGATATGGGATGTTAGTGCTATTGGTCTGTAGTTCTTTGCTGTTGCTTTACTGCCCCCTTTGTGGAGTGGGGCTATGTCTGTTGTTTTTAGTAACTGTGGGACGACCCCCGTGTCCATGCTCCCTCTCCATAGGATGGAAAAGGCTCGTGATAGGGGCTTCTTGCAGTTCTTGATGAACACAGAGTTCCATGAGTCTGGCCCTGGGGCAGAGTGCATGGGCATGTCATTTATCGCCTGTTCGAAGTCATTTGGCGTCAGGATAACATCGGATAGGCTTGTGTTAATCAAATTTTGTGGCTCTCTCATAAAAAATTCATTTTGATCTTCGACTCTCAGTCTGGTTAGCGGCTTGCTAAAAACTGAGTCGTATTGGGACTTGAGTAGCTCACTCATTTCCTTGCTGTCATCTGTGTAGGACCCATCTTGTTTAAGTAGGGGCCCAATACTGGACGTTGTTCTCGATTTTGATTTGGCATAGGAGAAGAAATACTTTGGGTTTCTTTCGATTTCATTTATGGCTTTTAGTTCTTCCCGCGATTCCTGACTCCTAAAGGATTCTTTTAGCTTAAGTTCGATGCTTGCTATTTCTCTGACCAGTGTCTCCCTACGCATTTCAGATATATTGACCTCTTTTAGCCGCTCTGTTATTCTTTTCCGTCGCCTGTAAAGGGAGCGCCTGTCTCTTTCTGTTTTACATCTACTCCTCCTTTTTCTTAGAGGAATAAGCCTTGTGCATACATCGAGTGCCACCGAGTTAATCTGTTCTAGGCATAAGTTGGGGTCTGTGTTGCTTAGTATATCTTCCCAGCTTATATCGGTTAGGACTTGGTTTACTTGGTCCCACTTTATGTTTTTGTTATTGAAGTTGAATTTGGTGAATGCTCCCTCGTGACTAATCTCATTATGGCGGTCTGGGGCTCCGCGCATACATGACTGAACCTCAATTATGTTGTGATCTGAGTATATTGTTTTTGATATGGTGATATTTCTTATCAGATCATCATTGTTAGTGAAGATGAGGTCTAGTGTATTCTCCAGTCTAGTAGGGTCTATTATTTGCTGGTTTAAATTGAATTTTGTGCAGAGATTTAAAAGAATAAAGAATACTGCAGCAGGCCAACTGGCCATGCTAAGCAGGTCCAATTTACATCCACCCACACTCACGTATGTACCCGTCCAACCTATATTGAAAACTATTCAAAGTTCTTGTGCCATTGACAGTACCAATAGACCCCTGGCTGTCTTCAAGAAGGAGCTAGACAGACACCTAAAGTCAGAACCTGATCAGCCAGGCTGTGGTTCGTACGTCGCTTTACGTACGGCCAGCAGTAACAGCCTGGTTGATCAGACCCTGATCCACCACTAGGCCTGGTCTCAAACCAGGCCGCGGGGGCGTTGACCCCCGAAACCCACTCCAGGTAAACTATATTTATTTGAAAAGGGGAGGGATAATTACGGGATTATTGGCTAACTCAAGGGGTTAAGAATGCCTAAAAAAATCAAGAACCAATGCTGTATTGGGTCATCATAGGTTAAATCTATATAATATGCACTTTCTCCTTATCTAGCCAAGTTGGCTGGAAGATTATTGAACGGAGAATCGAGCCTCCGCCATTCCTTGCGCTGAATGACGTGCATGGGTTTAGCATTTCATATAAAATAATAATAATGCATAATGGACAATGTTAAGTTCACTTAGCAACTCATGTCCTTAGGACAATTGTAAAATTCTTGTTATATAGACACACCCGAAACTTAAAATGTGAATTGTTTGATTGAGCGGTGAGCCGTGACAACCCTTATTCCCATCACCAGTACACCACAGCAGTGTTGCCAGATTATGCTACATGTAGTGAATTGCGCTACTTTTGTTGGACATAGGAGAGAGAAAACAAAAAAAGCTCAATACTGTGACTGGAACAATACGCAAACAACCCGCACATAGGAGAGAAGAGCCCACGACTACACTTCGGACCGAAGAGTCATCGTGGGCTCCTCTCTCCTATGTGCGGGTTATTTGTGTTATAAGATTATTATTATTATAATCAAGGGGAAGCGCCAAACCCGTAGTTTACCATCTTTGGTGGGTGTGCGGCGCTCACCTAGCACACCCAGAGTATAAGCCCCTGACTTTAATATCTTCATTATGCACCCTTTATTCATCCTCTGGATTGTTGGACATTCGCTACTATATATTGGGCTGCGCTACTAACGATATTTTGGGATAATTCAACAAACATTAGGGCTACCTATGTAATAATTGCGCTACTTTGCTTTCTGAAATCAGGCCATGAAGGTATATGCAATGTGAACAGATGTATTCCTAATTCAGTTACATATATTAGAACTTGTCAAATATATGACCTCCTTTTTCTAATCTTTTATTAGACGAGAGACTGAAAAATAGTGATCGAGGATCTTCATTTCAAATTAATAATAATATTCTTTATTTCTACAAGTACATGTATAAGGTATAGAGGCCTAGTCGATATGCAGAGCATTTCGGGCAAATTAGGTCAATTTTGTCCCAGGATGCGACCCGCAACAGTCAACTAACATCCAGGTACCTATTTCACTGATGGATGAACATGGAAACACGTCCTAGTGTCTCCACCTGTACAGGGGATCGACCCCCGGACCTCAGCGTGTGAGCCGAGTGCACTAGTAGCGCCTGTGGGGGGGGGGATGTGGAAGGTATTCAGGCTTAATTCAGGGAACTGGAACACAGATCCAATTCCCTAGATCAAGAGCCCCACACCAGCATCAAGGAACCTTCCTTGAGGGGAAATGCTGCAGGAGATCTCACATGCTTCGAGTCCTTACAGAATTTGCAGGGAAAATACACTGTCTACCAATGAATAACGTCCTAGTTTGATTTTTTTCAAGAGTTACGTCAATGAAAGCTAAACTTAGAAATCGTTAAGAGTCTAAAGCTCTTAACAACCCTTTAATTAATCATTTATTTTGGGTTACTTGTTCAGTAACTTTTTATTTTTGTAAGGTGTTGGCAACGCTGCTGTGCCCAGTGTCCAGGACCACAACACTGTTAGTGTGATCACAGACACCAACGAGGGTAGACGTATTAACATCCTTCTGTTACTTTCCCTCGTTTAGACCTCTACACTCGAGGTCATCATGGTGAAAGTAGTCGTAGAGTATTGGTAAGCTTAATAGAAGTTGCTAGAGATCATTTTTGTTTAAACAACTATTCCTGATACTCCAGCAATAATGTTAGGAGAACACCATAGAGAAAGTAGTGTAGTAATGCTATATTTAAGTTAGTTTCTTCAAGAATAATACCTAGATGGCAACTTTTATATTGTTCTGTCCTTCAAGGGTTGATCCATCCAAGGAATTAAACTTACCTTTTCCTTTGGAATACACCAGATATCTCCCAGTACCTAGGTGCTGATTACTCATACGGGTTTAGCACCTAGATAATAATATTTTCAGATAAATGTGAAAGTCCGTGTGGGCCATTCTTGGCAAGGAGTGAGAGTGTAGGCTCGATCCTTCACCCATTTATCTTTAGACGGACGTCTGTATAACCCCTATGGGTTTAGCTCCTTCAAGGGAGGTTCCTTGATGCTGGTGAGGGGCTCTTGATCTGGGGAATTGGATCTGTGCTTCGGTTTCCTGCATGAGTGGCTTTCTTTTTCAAAATCAAATTTTTATTTCTTTGCAGTTTACAATGTGTAATTACAATATTGTTTTGCTAAGTGCAGCTGTATACCCCTTGTGGCTTAGCGCTTCTTTTTGATTATAATAATAATTTGCTAAGTGCAAAGAAAGGCACTATTATGCCGAGGCATTTCGGACAGCAAAATTGTAATTACACTTTATAACCTTTACAAAGAAATAAAGATGTATCTTAATGCCTTCTATCCCCTCCCCCATAGGTGCTGTGTAATCAAAGTAATTCTGTATTATTTATGTAAGAAGTTCAGTGTATACCATGAGCTTCACTGTAGATTTTATTCAAATTCCGCAGTATTTTCGTAGATTCACAGTAGCATAAATAATTTTATTCCAGCTGTTCCAGATCAAGGTAAAATGACCAAAGTAGGAAACATTCATGTGCTCTTGTGCCAAAAATGTGTGAACATCACAACTTGAATGGTACTCTATACTGCAATAGTTTATTTTTTAACACTCGGACCTTCTCCCACCAAGGTAGGGTGACCTGAAAAGGAATAAACACTTTCACCATTATACTTCTTCCCCTCAGTGTTTTGCCAGAGGCATGCAAATTCAACAGCTCGGATGCACCTCTGAAACTGCAGTATCTCCACCCCTCCTGAATGCAGACATTGCACTTCTCACCTCCAGGACTTACGTCCAGCTTACTGTTTTCCATGAATCCTTATATATTACCTTGCTCACACTCCAACAGCACATCAAGTCATGAACACCACTTGCCTCCACTCATTCCTACCTAACATGCCTGGTGGGGTGGCCCGGTGGCCTGGTGGCTAAAGCTCCCGCTTCACACACGGAGGGCCCGGGTTCGATTCCCGGCGGGTGGAAACATTTCGACACGTTTCCTTACACCTGTTGTCCTGTTCACCTGGCAGCAAATAGGTACCTGGGTGTTAGTCGACTGGTGTGGGTCGCATCCTGGGGGACAAGATTAAGGACCCCAATGGAAATAAGTTAGACAGTCCTCGATGACGCACTGACTTTCTTGGGTTATCCTGGGTGGCTAACCCTCCGGGGTTAAAAATCCGAATGAAATCTTATCTTATACTTGTATTATCATTGTTTTTATTTTCATTAATTTTCATTAGGATTTACAGTATACATTATTATTATTATTGCTGTTAATACTACTGCTGCTACTACCACTACTGCTAGCAATTAATTTTGCTTTTCTTTACAGCGGTGGATGAGGGTACGCCCCCCGCTATGAGGAACTAGCCAGGATGATAAAGGCAAAAGTTCCTCAAGCAGAGGTGACTGGCTTTGTTGGCCGCCGAAGTAAGTTCTTTTTCAGTTTGTCATTTAATTTCATATTAAGTGTCCATGCAAGGGACACTTATTCAGTACCTGTCTTGAAGGTAATGTGGGGATATTGCATCATCCTCGCTCATCTTTCTGAATTGTACCTTTCATATCACCACTGTCTTTTAATTAATGGTCTCTTTATTTGCTTCATAATATTCATGCTGCACAGTGATGTGAAACTCGTGTTCACTTCCTCCAGCTTCTTTTTTTGCTGCAACATTCTAAGAGCCTTCTTCACATTAATGAACTTTTTTCCTCAGATGCCTCAACACTATCTTTCCTTCTGTGATTCACCTTGTCCATCATTTTTGTTCCTCGTCATCCCTACTGTGTTTTCTAACTTTTTCAGTAATAATTCTATTGTATGTGTTACCCACTATGTTCAAGAGATTTTTTTCTCAATTTTTACTCCTGTTCCCCTCTTTCCTTATTTAAGGAACCTAAGCATACTTTTGCTATCCTTGCCATCCCTTCTTTCATGCACATAGTAAAGAAATGCAACAGTCATACCAAAAATATCCACCTGCTGTACCTCCTGTCATCTTGCCCCCTGAATCACTCTTCCTCATTCATTCTAGCTCTTCTCTATTCATGGATTCAATCCCTTTCTGCTCCATTCATGAAATAAATGCTTCCCTTGCATCAACAACATTTAACAGCTCAAAATATAATCCCCATCCTTCCAATACCTCTACTTCTCTGTTTTATATCTTGCCTTTTTCATTCTTAATTTCCAGGTCCATTTGTTTCCCAGGCTTTCTCAACTTATTAATCTAAGCAGTCTCTTACAGCAACATATTTTGGTACATTTACCCATTATCTCATTTGCTTTCCTTTTGCACTTGCTCACTATTTTTACCCTCTTTTTTTCCATATGTATACCTGCCATTTTTACATTGCTAACTTTTACTATTTTTTTTTTTTTTTTTACCTAACCATTTCACCAGTCATTCTTTATTCCCGGTCATTTATCCTAATCAAATTTTTTTTTTTATAAAAGCACTTGTACAGTATAATGCAATACTGTTTTGCTTTTGGAAATACTTTTGCTGATTAAAATCAGCAGAAGCTAACATGACTCTTGGCAGTATGATGCCTCAGGATTGAAGGTTTAAATAATGTCCTTCCAGGGTGGTCTCCACAGCCTGGACAAGGCCTCATGGTTGCTTGCTTGTTCAGGCCAGTAGTACTAGCAGCACACAGTCCATTGTAAGAAGTACATCATAGCTGATTAGAAACTGTCTGGTGGAAACTGTCAGATAGTTGCTGCAAGAACTACATTATTTGTTTTTGCATTATTGCTTACCTATGATTAAAATGTGTCCATTAGTGTACTATGTAGACCATGTAACTCCTTTCAAAGGTATGATTCATTTCAGCTAAAACAAAAACCCACTCAAATGGTATCAGGTTGAGGGCCAGATCTTCATGAGCATCCTCAGCACGAGAGCAGTTAGTGTTGTGACCCCAAATGTTACGGCACGGTTGTTGGCTCAAAGCCTGCACTATGAGTGTTTTCATGCTGGAGGTTTGGAAAAAGTACAGTGTACAGGGGAAATGCAAATAGTTTTTATGGTTTGTACAACATTAAGACTGCTGAGAACTAGCTACAATCTGGTTACCTCTAATTATTTTCAGATAGTTTGGGCAAGGATAGTACTGTATAGGAGATATGATAATCACATCTGATTATAATAGTTGTGCTTGTCCATGGGGCTGTTCTGCAGGCAATACATTTGTGGGGTGGATGGAGGTAAAATGTGAGGTTCATTGTTGGCCCTTCTTGAATCTATGGTCTGGTAGTGTATCACTTGTTTGCAGTCTGGTGGTGGGTTATGTACTGATTTAGTCACCGAATCAATACTCTCAATTCACAGGTTTTTAGTTCACAAGTTTGTCGTTCATAGGCCTTCCCCATGAATTGCAAGACTATGTAACATCGAAAGAGCAGGGCAGTGCTTTACCTACTGGGGTTTATGTAATTAGTATACATCAGAGGATACATACTTTAAAACCATCAAAGGGAGGAAATTATATTCATATACATGTACTCGAAATCCCAAGAAACTTTCATGGTACATGTACATAAGAACATAAGAAAGAAGGAACACTGCAACAGGCCTACTGACCCATGCAGAGCAAGTCCATTTCCCCCCCCCCCCCTCCCTCCCCAGATTAGCCCAATGACCCACCAAGTCAGGTCACTTCCACTTAAGGAAAGAGCACGACATCAAACCTAGTAGCACAAGTTAGTCAGGTCCAACTCGCACCCACCCACACCCACTCGTGTGGGTGGGTGTGAGTTAAACGGTTTAGCCTCTATAACTGTGCTTGGGAGTTTGTTCCACTCATCCACAACTTGATTACCAAACCAGTGCTTTCCCATATCCTTCCTGAATCTGAATTTTTCCAACTTGAAACCATTGCTGCAAGTCCTGTCTTGGCTGGAAATTTTCAGCACGCTATTTACATCCCCTTTATTTATTCCTGTTTTCCATTTATACACCTCGATCATATCCCCCCCTAATTCTACGCCTTTCGAGAGAGTGCAGATTCAGGGCCTTCAGTCTATCCTCATAGGGAAGATTTCTGATACATGGGATCAACTTTGTCATCCTCCTCTGTACATTTTCCAGTGCATTTATATCCATTCTGTAATACAGTGACCAGAACTGTGCAGCATAATCCAAATGAGGCCTAACCAAGGGTATATAGAGTTGAAGAACAACCTGAGGACTTCTATTATTTATACTTTTAGATATGAAGCCAAGGATTCTGTTAGCTTTATTGCAAACACTAATTCACTATTGTCTTGGTTTTAGATTACTGCTAACCAGAGCTCCTAAATCCTTTTTGCAATCAGTAGTATTAAGATCTACATTATTTAGTTTATATGTGGCACAGTTATTTTCCTGTCCAACATTTAGAACTTTGCATTTGTCTATATTAAACTACATCTTCCACTTCTCTGATCATTGCATCAGTCTATTCAAATCATCCTGGAGTGCTCTAGTGTCTTCATTAGAATGAATTGGAAGCCCTGTTTTGGTGTCATCAGCAAATTTGCTTATGTCACTATTTATTCCTTCATCCATGTCGTTTATGTAAATTGTGAACAACGAAGGGCCCAACACTGAACCCTGCGGAACACCACTTGTGACATGCCCCCATTCTGATTTCTCCCCATTTATGCAAACACTGCTGCCTATTTGTCAGCCATGCCTCTACCCAGGAAAAACTTTCTCCTGTTCCACGTGCCTTAAGTTTCCTCAATAGCCTCTGATGTGGAACTCTATTGAAAGTCTTACTTTCTTACTTACACACTATCATATTCATTACCATGATCTACCTCCTCAAACACCTTAGTGAAAAAAGTTAGTAAATTCGTAAGACAGGAATGCTCCTTTGTAAAGCAGTGTTGAGATTCATTAATCAGTCTATGCCTATATGTACAACTGACAGTGTTTGACAGTAGCCTTAATATGAGGTGCTGAGAAGAAAACAGACCTTGCCAGCAAGCGAAATTTGCATTTTATATACCAACATGTTCATCATTCTTTCAGATATCATAGTGGAACCTCAAATTTCGAACGTATTGCTTATCGAACTCTTCAAAAATAGAACCCTTTTTTTCAAACCAACTTTGTCCCTATTATCGAACCCGCCCTTATTTTCGAACCGCCGGGTACCAGACCTGTTTGGCAGCCCGCTCCATGTCCCTATGCAGGCGCTGTGAGCCAGTCTGGTTTTGTTGATGCTTGAGTGAACACTAACCTGTGATCTCATTCAAACATTTTACTATTATTTCATTGTGTTTAGTGCTTGTGGGGCTGTGAAATAAGCTACAATGGGAGAAATGAAACTTACTAGTGGTAACCTTGTGGTAAAGAAAGTGAGAAACACCATAGATGTGAAGAAGGAAATAATACATAAGTGGAATGATGCCCAAGTGGAATGATGTCCAAATGTTTGTGGAGAAGTACCATCCTGAGCAAGCTGAAACAAGCCTTCTTTGCAACAAGTTCAGTGACAGAACCATGTCCCATTTTAGGGAAATCTTAGAGGCACCAGAAACAGGACTGTGGACAGTTATTTTGTGAAACAGGGGTCCAGTGACTCTCAAGCTGGTCCTAGTGGCATTAAAAGACAGGGAAGGGAAGTAACCCCAGAGAGGGCTTTGATACCTGAAGTCCTCATGGAGGGGGATTCTCCTTCCAAACACTCACCCCCAACTCCCTCTCTCCTCCTCCCTATCTTGTGAATAAAGATTCCTATATGCTGCATAAGTGTCTCAATCTTCATCCTCCCTATCTTCCAGATGCCATCACCAATCTTCAGTAAAGGTAAGTAAAATGTTATTTTATGTTTATTTAAATTTATTAATACATAATTGAACACTATATTTGTTGTGTGTATGTAAAACTATAATTAATCTCTACAAAATGTATATATATATTTTTTTTTTTTTTTTTTTTTTTTTTTTTTTTGTGAATATTTTTGGGTTTCTGGAACAGATTAATTGTATTTCCATTATTTCTTATGGGAAATATTGCTTCGCTTTTCAGACTTTTCGAATTTAGAACTAACTCCTGGAACAGATTAAGTTCGATATTTGAGGTTCCACTGTACATGCGAGTTAGTGTTGAATTTGTCACTTTCACCCTGCCTTTTCCCATTGAGAATACACAGGGATGTTTAACCCTGCGGTTATGCTCGAGCACAGTGATTTGGCTCTCGAGAAAACTGTTGAACTCGCCATACCACCTTAAAGCTCAGTAAATTTACTTTAAAATTAAACCAGTTTTATCAAAATTATATGATTGGCTACTGAGATACTGTTGCAAACATGTTGCAGAAGTTGGTAGGTAATTTTTCTCAAGAATGACATTTGGCAAGTCCAAGTTTTCTCATTGCCTCATACGAGTGGTTAGTAATCCTTGCTCACCTTGTTTGGCCTCGTAGCTTTAGGTCCAGAGATTTGAGGAGAAATATTGCTTCCTGTTTTATCACCTATAACAGCATCCATACAATTCTTGCAGCTAGCTCTGAATATTGAATCGGGGGAGGGGACATTAATTTTGGCAGTAAAATCGTTTGCAGGTACATCATCCTTTTATTGATTTCTTGTTCCAATAATCCTATCCTCTTGCTTTAAAGCTTTAACCCTTAAATTGTCCAAACATAGGTCTGTGTTCACGTGCGTAGCACTCTGACCTTGATTTTCCCCATTCAACAGCATGTAAAAAAAAAAAAAATAGATCTACGTTCAGAGCCCCTGTATGTGGACGTAGATCTACGTTTGGACAGTTTAAGGGTTAATTGTGCCATAGGATTATTATTCCTGAGTTCTTGATTAAAGTGACTAGGTTTAGAGCCCATCTTTCCTGATTCTGCATAATATATATTTGTTTTTACAAGTACATGTACAAGGTATACAGGCCTAACTGACATCAATGACATACTACTATATAGAAAGCCGCTTGTTATGCTCTCAAAGTATTTCGGGCAAATTAGGTCAGTTTTGTCCCAGGATGCGACCCACACCAGTCAACTAACTCCCAGGTACCCATTTTACTGATGGGTGAACATAGACAACCAGTGTTAAGAAACATGCCCAATGTTTCTACCCTCGCTGGGAATCGAACCCAGGCACTCGCCGTGTGAAGCGAGAGTTTTAGCCACCAGGCCACGGGGCACCCGTACAGTTCCTTGTTGTACATAGAGGTATGTATTTTGCACTTCATCTAAGCCAAATACTTGGTATTAATTAACTTCTCCCTCCTTGGATAAAATCTGAATACTATACCTCCCATTCCCTGGGTGATGTGTGATTGTTATGGGTTTAAGCCTTTCCTGTGATAGTGGTAATAATAATAAAATTTGTTGGCTGCTGCACTGAAGTGATAGACAAATGGAGACCCTCCCTTTCCTTTGCTCAAACCTTATAGCTTCCCATTTCCCAGGCTCTGAATAACCCTTATGGGCTTAGGACTTCCCCATGAATGTAATAGGACCATAACAAATTCTAGCTAGTGGTCAGTGCCATTATTACAGGTTCTAAAATTATTAAATATTAGTGCAATGCTCACATTCTACTGCTCACTCAAGTTTAGGACCCAGAGGTATTACAATCCAGACCTAAGACATTTTCTTAAGAACTTGAAGAGAACATATACCTGTAGTTACAACACTAGAAACATATTCCTCTTAAAATTGATCTTGTTGGATTGAGTTTCTATTAATTTCTATGCAATTAAAATAGAGAATGTGTAGTAGTTTATCAGTCAAAATAAAAATCCATTCATTATTGTAGTAAGCATTAATTAAAAAGAGTGCTTAGCAAAAGTTCTAAATTTTAAAGTTCAGTATTCAAAGTTTACGTGATTACTGTTCAGATTATTTTATTAGAACATCACATTGCATTCTAGTCTAGTGTAAATTGTAGCTATATACCTTTAAGATTATTTTCACTTAATTTTTTTACCTTTACAGTACAGTGGTTTTTTGAGTTAAGATAATTTTAAGTTATGATTTACCCACATAATGGAATTAGTTTAGAGTTGTGATGAAACATTTGAGATGCAATGCATGTACGATGGTCAGCACATGCGTGGGCCTCAGGCAACTAGCCTCTCAGGCAACGTCTGACCCAATGAAAGTGCCAGTCTGAGTGTGTGGTGGTGACTCAGCAGTAAGTCAGAGATGGGAATGAATATCTCTGGGGTAACATCTTAGCCAATATCAGCATTTCTATTACAGTTCGTTGTTTCCTCGTCAGTTGGAGACTACCACGTATGTTGTCTGCATCAACTCTGGATTATTTACCCTTCATAACTGTGATTAATTACATCATCTTTTGTTACTACATCATGTGCAATAAACTGACAATTTCTCTGAAGATTAAGCAAGAAATTGTGAAAAAAAAGCATGGTCATAATTAGTGCATTGGTGCACAAGTATGGCTTTCCACAATCTATTGAGTAAAATGAAATTATGAAGAACCTTTAATTTTTAACTATTTATTTAAATCAGAATAAGGCACAGTATAAGTTTTTACATGGAAAGTAAAATTACTGGGAGTCAAATTACCTTGAAACATTTCAAAGGGTTATGAAAGCAAATACTACTACTTTAATTTTGGTAGGCTTAGAACTGCAATTGACATACATGTGTTAAATTATAGGTTAAATAGAATGATGCTGGGACTTAACAAGCAAAACTTAAGTATAAAGCTTAGAAGTGTGCTGTCTGAATATTTGGTATTTTGTAGTAAGGGTGAAGCCATTGATATTTTTTAAAGTAAGAATTAGCCTATTGATGAGTAGGACTAATTTCTGTGTTTCATTTTCATTGCACACAAGCTACATTTGAGGTTAGTGTTGATGATATTCCGGTGCACTCCAAACTTCAAACTATGGCTTTTCCCGATTTCGACGACGTGGTAAATATTGCATCTGACGTAGAAGGTGGAAGCCCTGTACGGCAGGTTTCTAAGACACACTCAGAAGGATGCAGTGTGATGTAATCCAGGTGATCTACAGTATAGTCTATTACAATGTGCATCGAGTCTATTATGATATGCATTGTGCTTAACTGTACACAGTAAGACTTCGTTGTAAGAGTATGCTCGTGTGTGTGTGTGTGTGTATATATATATACAATAAGCTCTATAAAAACTGGCTCTCAGAAAAAAATGAGAAATGGCACTTTCAAGAATGGCCCCTAATAGGGATGTTCATTAAGAAACCAGCATCTAAGCCAATTTATCTGGAATATCTCGTATTGAAACAATTCCCACAAGTACTGTGGGGTTCTAGACTGCAAATGCCACATTCCTCCCATCGTTTGATGGCATTGCAGATTTCTTCATGGTTACTTAAAGATGGTTTCAAGGATCATTCTCCCAGCAGCTTGGTCCTAGACTAGGCCTTTGCTGACAAAGGCCTAATCTAGAAGCTGGAGCAAGATGCAGTCAGATGAAAGCATCACAACAATGCAGATCAGGAACTTAACTGTATGATGCCTCACATGTGTAACTGTTCTAAAATTAGTCATATTGACCAGTTTTTTTTGAGAAGCCAGCATAGTTGCCAATTTTAAAAATTAGCATGGTATTAGTCCCAAGGTTGCAATTTTTTGCAGAGTTTACTGTACATATGGTAAAAGCTTTATTAAAATTTGTTCGTGTTGTATATTCTTAACAAATGTAATACAAATGGAGTGACTAGGTTCGAACCTGTGGTCTAAAAGATCCTACAATTACTAGCCAAGTACCTAAACCCACTGATCTATGGGGCAGAGGCCCTGGGCTAGTGTTTCTGAGATCTCTAGATGGCAGGTTCAAACTGACTGTTTTGGGCTATCCTAAGTTCTCTCTATATATGCTGCTATGTATGATAATCTGTCACTGTATTTGTGTATACCTAAACAAACTTACTAGTCGTTACAAATTTTGTGAAATTTTGTTCCCTAAATTCATTCCATTTAGCACCTTCATTTGTAACATTCTGCTTCATGATTGTGGAAGAGTACTAAACTTTGGTTTTAACTGCATCTTAAAAGGGTATGCTTTTACAGCAGATCACCTAATCATTTAAAGTAGTCTAGCTTTTTTTTCCTTAAATTTTTACTACCATAATTATGCTAATCCTTAATATCTCCCATTTTCTTAATCTTCAAGCATCATTCCTTGTAGCAATTTCTGTGATGTCTAAGCTTGAATTCTTGTTCATCTAGCCTGAAGAAATGGCAGCATTTAAAAATAAAAGCTCTAGTATTATGGCTGGAACAATTCACAAATATCCCCCACTTTTACCAAACTGTCTTCTGGTTCTCTTCTGATTTTCTTGCATGGTTTGTGGCATGATAGTGGTCTAGAATGGACTAAAATGTCTTTTAACTTTTCCTCTTCAAAGTTTGGGTTATTTGTGAATTACAGCATTGAATTCCTTCACGTGTAGTTACCTTACATGGCTGTCTAGGCATGACACACTATACTTTTTATGGTTATGGGATGGTGTGAAGTTCAGGGTTTAATTTACGTATATTTTTAGAAAATCTATGCTTTTAAACAGCCCATCCACACCACATGTAAAAAATTTTTTTATTTTTTTACAAGTTCTTGGTATAAGGTTAGTGCCATCCTGCTGCTAGATATGTCCCTCTAATTTGGTAATTTATTTACCGTTTGCTAAATATACTATGTATATAGGCTTTTGCATTAAAGTAACCTAGAACAATCTGAAATAAATAAATCCCCCTAATATAACATTCATAAATTGTTGCAGGTTAATAAGAAAATAAATGGTGTAATGCAAGGATGGATTGCTTTAAAATAGATCTAATGCAGTTCTAGTTATTTTTTACTAACATAATTGTACTAATTAAATAAAACATAACATTTTTTCAAATCCTTTAAGTGGTATGCTTGATGTCCAAACTATAACCATACGTAATTTTTAAAGGGGCGGACCAATAAGCCAGCAGAAGGCCTCGGTCAGATTATTGAAAGCGCCAATGGTGGGTCATCATATGACCAAGACCCGTGTCGGGAAACACTTGTTTTGTTTCCTGACTAACCTTACCTAACCTGTTTGAACCCTAATTCTTGTTAATCTAGCCTGAAGAAATTTTAGCATGCAAATTCTCTATACAGTAGGGACCCACTTATACGGCAGGTTAGGTTCCAAACTACCACCGGAAAGCGGACATTGCCAGAAAGCAGAACGCCATTTTATCCACTTACCTGACATTTATATGCATTTATAACAAGTTTACACTAACATATACGTATTGAGTTATCAATAGAACTAGGCATTAAAGAAAAAAGAAAGTAAAGTACACAAAGTACACTCATTACTTACCTCAAAATATTTGTAGTCTTAATGTAGGGTGAGAGGTGAGTGATATTTATTGTAAGATGTGAGGTGTGGTAGGTATGGTAGCCCTAATTGTCAGCCCACCCACACGTAATATGCAGTGGACCCCCGATTAACGATATTTTTTCATTCCAGAAGTATGTTCAGGTGCCAGTACTCACCGAATTTGTTCCCATAAGGAATATTGTGAAGTAGATAAGTCCATTTCAGACCCCCAAACATACACGTACAAACGCACTTACATAAATACACTTGCATAATTGGTCGCATTGGGAGGTGGTCGTTAAGCGGGGGTCCACTGTACCATGACATTTAAAGCGCCCTAGAGCGATAAAATGCATATACAGTACGTATACTCATCACTTGCCTTAAAATATTTATAGATTTAATGTAGGGTGAGAGGTGAGTAAACAATACAAAATGAATAAATGAGAGAGAGAGAAAAAGTAAATGAGAGGACAGAGCCGCAGAGTATGTAAACAAACAGTAACACATCTGGGTATGGTTGATACATGTTCATTTTCACGTCTGAGTCTTTTACCATAATGCAAACACCTTACATTGTGTACAAGTTGTCTCCACGTTGGTAAAGTAGAATAAATAAAGAACAATACTCCCATTCTCATGTAACAGACCATTATTAGAAGGAATAACGCTCTGAGTGAAGGCATATGGAAGAAATATTTTTCTACACTTACCCCCAGTAATACTATTGTGTACACATTTTCTCTGGTGCTGAACTAGAGAAAACGTTATTCTATCTGACACTCCGACAAGATGACTGGAAAAACATTTCATATTTGTTAATTTATTCTACTGTGGGGTGTATTTATCGTGTTTGTTACGTAGCATGTTTATTATATATTTTTGAAAAAATATCATAGATGGATTAATCAACATATATGACATTTAATGCTCCTCAGTGATTATTATTGTGTTATTATCATTGCTAGTATAGCGTCTTCAAGACTAATAAGACAAAGGTATATACCTGCATGCAGGCACAGTGTGTAAGTTTATTTAGGTACAAGTACACACAAGTATAATGTCAGAGTACAGTGGTACCCCGAGTTTCGGCCATAATTCGTTCCAGAAGGCTGTTCGAGTGCCGTTACTGAACGAATTTGTTCCCATAAGGAATAATGTAAATTAGACAAGTCCATTTCAGACCCCCAAAAATACTTACAAAAGCACTCACAATTATACACTTGCATAATTGTTCGAGTTTGGAGCTGTACAAAACTCGGGGTACCACTGTACGTATATATAAAATATGAAATGTCTTTAAAATATGTACTTGAAATTTTGGAAGGTTTCCAGACATAATGGAGCATTGTGCTCATGGAGAATGTAAACAAACCAGGTAACCCATGGTGACTGTATTAGAAAGTCAGGTGGGGGAGCCATATATAGCGTTTTGATCATGATTTGTAGCATCTGTATTAGCGGAATGCCGTAAAGCGGGGCCTTACTGTATACAAGAACTTAAAATGGCTGGGGGGGGGATGGGGTAATTAAATATATATTTTTTTATTTTTATTTTATTTTTTTTTTTCTGTATTTTCTCCTTCCCCACACTTTAATGGTAGGAAATGGGTGCCTTGATACTGATGAAGGGTTCTTGATCCAACAAATTAGAGCTTCCCTCCCTTTCATAAGATGGAGCCTGGTAGCCTCCCATTCCCTTGGTGCTGTATAACCCTGGCGGGTTAAGTGATTACTCATGAATACAGATCGGCCATCACTAATCCGGCATCATTGGGACCTGTAGTGTGCCGGATTAGTGAGTTTGCCGGATTACAGTGGTTAATTAACCTATCAATAGACTCTTTCTGCTACATCTTCCTCATTTTCATCACTGCTTTCTCCTTCACTGGCTTGCTGCTGTGGATTTACAACCATCTGCACAATTTCTGAGTCGGTATATTAATGAAATTTGAAATTATGCTAGCCAAAATTAGTGCCAGATTACTGATGGAACCGGATAGCTGATTTCCGGATTACTGATGGAACTGGATAACTGACTGCCAGATTAGTGATGGCCGACCTGTATAATAACTCTTCCTAGGTGTCTTGTGCCTCGTGTTCTATCAAGAACTCAGTGTTAATGTGTGAACATAACCATCCTTTATTCTTAGAATTGTTCTCTACAAGTCACTCATTTCTAAGTCTGTAAATCAGGAACACAACTTGTTTGGTAGTTAGGGGACAGCCTGATTATATTAATCTTGTGTGTACATTGTTTTGTAACAAGACTACATAGTACAGGCAGGCCCTGCTTTAAGTTTTGCTATTACAGCAGTTTTCAGTTATACCCATTCTTCATTTATTCAGACTTCCTACAATATAGCCACCATCCACTATAAGCTAAGGACAAAAATATTAGGAAAGTAATATGTGGTAAGTAGTATGTAATATGTGCACTGTAGTATATGTATTTGTAGGCCTAGCTATATTTCTTGCTTAATATGGTAATGTAAACATGTTATCAAGACTTGTATGCATTTGAAAGTGAAAAGGGGCTATGATTTACTTTACAGCTATTTTTGCTTTACAGCTGTAGCCTGTAACTTAACCTGCTGTATAAGTGAGGCCCTCCTGTAAAAATCACAGGCTTTTCATGGTTTTTCATTAGAAAAATATTGCTACTTTCTCTAATACAGGGTTGATCAGATTTACCAAAGGGGTTGCATTTTAGGTGGTTCAACTTAGATCCCTCAAGGGAGGTACCATGATACAAGTAAAGGGCTCTTGATTCAACAAATTGGACCTGTTCTTTTCTTGATTTGAACATTATTGCCTTCCATTCCCCCAGGAGCTATATGACCCCCACAGTTTAGTCCTCCCCCACCCCAGCAAAGGTAGGACACTTGAGGATCCAAAAAGTTTATTACATCTGCTCATCCTACAAATCATTAAAAATGAAAATGCCAGATTCGTATGTCCAAATGCAGTAACTGGGCTTAATTCATGAAACATTCTATAAGGCTTATACAAAAAAGTGCAGAACACTACTTGCAAGAGCCCTCATTGTTCTTTGGAGTAAGAGCTTAGATCTAGGTGAAATGATAAAGGCCTTAAAATATACAGACAGCTCCTCTGCACTAAGGAGGCAGTAGAGTTCTGGCAAAAAGTACTATGGTGGTTAACATCACACACCTTAGAAATCTTTGAAAGGTTGATCTGACACCAATTTATAGATTTTAAAATAATACATCCTACACAACTCAAGTCCCTCAGGATTTAGCAAGATGCTGTCACTACTGCTAATTCAGAATTACTTAAACTTTGGAAGAAACCCAAAACACATGTGGTCTACATGGAGTTGACTAAGGCAGTTGGCAAATGCGATCATAGTGATAGCTCATAAAATAAGGTCAATGTGTGTTCAGATATTTGGGTGTGGACTTGTTGCCAGGTGGGTATATGAAAGACAAGGTGAACCATTGAATTGAAAAGGTGGGTGGTGCATTGAGGCATCTGTGGAAACAGTGATATCCATAGATGCAAAGAAGGAAATGTCCGAGAATATCGTGGTTCCAACGTGCTTACATGGGTGTGAAGCATGGGTTGTGAATGTTGCAGCAAGGAGGAGGCTGGAGGCAGTGGAGATGTCTGAGGGCAATGTGTGGTGTAAATATTATGAAGAGAATTTGTAGCTTTGAGACTAGGAGGTGCAAAGTTACTAACAGTATTATCCAGAGCGCTGTTGAGGTGGTTCGGATATTTAGAGAGGATGGAGCATAATAGGATGACTAAGAGTATAACTCTAGAGTGGAGGGAAAGCAGGGTAAGAGTTGCCCTAGGAAAGAGTGAAGAGGAGTAAAGGAAGTTTTGTGTGCAAGTGGGCTTGGATGGACATCCAGCAGGTGTATGTGAGTGTGGTAGGTAGGAGTGAATATAGGCAAATAGGTTTTAGGACTACTAACTGTTAGTGTGAGTAAGGTTAACTTTTTGTGAAGGGATTCAAGAAAATCAGTTAGTTGGACTTGAGTCCTGGAGGTGCGAAGTGCAGTGCCTGCATTCCGAAGGAGGGGGTGGGGATATTTGCACTTTAGTGGGGCATCTGAGCTATAGTATCAGCATACTTCTGGCAAGATGGAGTGAATGATGGTGAAAATTTTTTTTAGGTCACCCTGGCTCAGTGGGAGATGGCCAGTGTTTTAAAAAAAGAAAAGAAAAGAAAAAAAAAGCACACAAGAAGAGTAGGAAAATGGATATTCTAATAAATGGAGCACAGGGTAGTAAACAAAATTATACACTCAGTTGTCACTTACTCTTTTAGTACTGGGTAGAATCCTCCTCCAGACTTGCCCCAGAACAATCCAAATTCTTCGTGACATGGATTCTAGCCCATGTTGACATGATAGCATCACAGTTGCTGCAGATTTGTTAGCTGCACATTTATGCTAGGAATCTCCTGTTCCACCACATCCCAAAAGTGATGTACTGAATTGAGATCTGATGACTGAACGCCACTAGAGTAAACTGAGCTCCGTCATGTTCGTGGAACCAGTTGAGATAACATGTGATTTGTGACAATGCATATTAGCCATAAAGAGATGTCCATGGTCAGCAACAGTACTCAGATAGGTTATGGCATATAAACAATGCTCACTTGGTATTATGGGGCCTAATGTATGCCAGGAAAACTTTCCCCACACCATTATACCACCACCATCAGCCTGAACTGTTGACACAATGCAGGATGGAGTCATGTTGCTTATGCCAAATTAATGGCAGAAGTCATGATTTGTTAGACCAGGCAATGTTTTTTTTTTTTTTTCCCCCAGTTTTTAACTGTCCAACTTTGGCGAGTCTGCCCATCGTAGCCTCAGGTTTCCTGTTCTTAGCTGACAGGAGTGGAACCAGGTGTGGTCTTCTGCAGCTTTAGCCCACCCACTTCAAAGTTTGACATGTTGTGCATTCAGAGATGCTCTTCTGCCTACCACTGTTGTAACACATGGCTATTTGAGTTTGTCTTGCCTTACTATCAGCTTGAACCAGTCTCATTAACGAGGTATTTTTCCCACAGAACTGTCATTCTGAATGTTTTGTATTTTTCAAACCATTCTCTGTAAACTCTAGGCTTGTATGTGAAAATTCCAGATCAGCAGTTTGAGATAAACCAGTCTGTCTAGCATCAACAATCATTCCATGGTCACATTTCTTATCCATTCTGGTGTTTGACCTGAACAACAGCTGAACCTCTTGATCATGTCTGTATGCGTTTAAGCATGGTGGTGCTGCTGCTAAGTGAGTCTGATTAGATGTTCCCATTAAGGAGTAAGTGTAAGGGTGCACCAAATAATGTGATCAGAGTGCATATACTGTATATTGAGAGAGTCATTTCACTGTAGTGATGTTCTTTCAAGATGCTAATTGAATTTTCACCAAAACATTGATACCTCATTTTAATAAATGATTTTACATGGAACCCTAAGGGCTTTTGAGCTAAGGAATTGGAGCTTCCTTCCTTCCTTCCTTCCTTGAGTCAAATCTAATTACATCCCATGCCCAGGCATTGTATGACCCATGTGAGTTTAGCAGTTCCCCATGAATGTGGATTTTACATCTTAGAAAATATTTAATATCTGGAATTTTAAGTTCAATATTAGCTATCATTATAAATTCTTTAATTTGTTTTGTCTGCTTTTTTTTTTTTTTTATTAAATTAAATGCATTTTTATTTCCATAGGTTCTTTTGAAGTCAACATCGATGGTAAGATGGTCTTCTCAAAGTTGGAACGCAGGGGCTTTCCCAATTTTGATGAGGTCGTTGAAATTGCGGCGGCTGCAGAACGTGGTGACACTGTTGGCACTGTGAAGAAAACATCAGCAGCTTGCACACTCTTGTAACTTAATTTCATTAAAGCTCCTGGAGCCTGCACATGCATAACTGATATAGTACAGCATTTAAAGTTTTCATCAATAAAGTGTAATTAAATTTGTATTCAGTTATGCTATAAGCTGATATAGTGGTATAGACACCCCTAGTGGGTGATATGTATACCTGGAGTGGGTTTCGGGGGTCAACACCCGTGGCCTGGTCTGTACGAGCAAGGTTCTTCCTTGCTATACTATACCACCATAATTAAATTTGTTTTATTTGTGCTAAGCTACCAGCAGTAGTTTAATGGTGTGTTGAGATGTTTGGAGTGTTCTGTGCAATGATACTGTTGATGAAGGAAATTGTTCAAACACAATAGTGTGGCTGTTTCTGGAAGTGATATGTATGGGTGCTCATTACATTACTCACCTCTAACACACCTTTATATTCATTGTATTCAATTTTAATGAGTTGTTATACATTGTAACATTTGGTAAAGATAAATATTTTTTACTTTTGTTTTATTACCTTTTACTAAAAGCTTATTTGACTAGGGGCCTAATGAGCATCATAGGGTAGGAGCCCTTTTGGTCTGAGGCTACCACCTATGCTTATACTAAAAGTCCTCTTCAAGGGGGGGGGGGGCTCCTTGGCATGGTGAAGAGGCTCTTGGTCTGAGGAATTAGACCTGTCTGTCTACTTCCTCAGACCGAACCTAATTACCCCCCAATCCCCCGTTCCCTATCCCATCCTCCCCTTTTTCCTTTCCTCCTCCTCCTCCCCACCCCTCCCTTTTGCCCTTCCTTTTTGGCCTTTGGTTTTTTTTTTTTTTTTTTTTTTTTTTTTTCTCCACAGGCACGCTAGTTCCTAGGTAGGGGAAAGGACACCGGGGTCCATCCCATTCCGTTGAGGTTCTTGGCGGTGGCGTAGTTTGCCGTGGAATCTGGATTGCCTGAGGATGTCCTGATCCCTCTCCGGTATCCCGGAGGGTGGCTTTGGGTGTCTCTCGGGCGACGGGTGTATCTCTGGAAGCCACCTTTCGGATTCCGGGGGTGGTGGCCGAAGGAGGTATGCTTTGTGGCGGATTTCCGGCCGCCCTCTCTTTTGTCCACCGAGGTAGCTCGGCAGATGTGAGGTTGCTATCCCGGATTGCCGGTTTACTGGCATGATGGGTAGGGTATGGCACGGGTTCCATGCTGCATCTTGCTACTTGCGGTGCTGAGGTCCTCTTGGGCACGGAGGGAGATTTCTGGCCCTTTCATTCCTCCTAGGAACTATCCCTCCCCGGTCCCCCCCTTATTTTTTTTCTTTTTTTTTTTTCTTAAAAACAAGAAGAAAGAAGTAACCTAACCATGGCAGCCCTAGTCCATGAACCTGCTACCCCCGGGCCCCTTCTTGATACCGCACCCCGTTCTGACCCCGCCTCGTCTTTGGACCACTCTTCGGACACTCCTCATGCCTCTGTACCTCTTGCCGGTGCTGTTTCCTCACCCGCTTCAGGTACTGAGGCCTCGACTGACTCCTTCGATTTATCTGACCTTCGCTCTCCTCTGACTGTGCTTCCAGCCTCTCCCTCTACGGTGCGGCAATTTTCGAATCACCGGCCCGTACCACATCGGACCAACTCTGGTCCCACGCCTAAACGACAACGACAATTACCTGCTGATGATACTTCTACACCTTCACATTCTTCTCAGAAAAGATCGACACGTCCTTCACTACCTTTCCACGCTCAGTTTGACTGCACAATGGACTAAATTCTTCACTTTACAACCGACTTCCTCTACTGCCTATCTTTCTGACCACAGTATTGGCAAGGCACTCCTATGCCATGTTGGTAAAGATATTTCTTTTCATGCTTTTAAGAGCGGTACGCACATTGTCACTGTACAGAATGCTACCCAGGCTCGTGAGCTTTCTCGTCTTTCCCATATCGATACTGTTCCTGTAACTATTGAAAAGCATCATTCCCTCAATTCTTGTAGTGGTACCGTCATTCTGCCCCATACCATAGTTCAACAAAATTTCCAGACATGTGGCACTGACATTCTTGAACAGCTGGAACTCCAAGATCTCCCAATCCTCAAGGTAGACACTTACGTTCTTCCTGCCCGCGGGCGGAGACGATACCCTAGCAATGTGGCTCGTTTAACTTTTGACAGCCGTGAACTCCCATCCTCAGTTTATGTAGCAGGACATAGGTTACAAGTTCGAAAGGTGATCCCTACACCGCAACAGTGTAGAAATTGCTGGCGATTTGGCCATCCAGCGAAATATTGCAGATCTATCGCCGAATGCCCAGTCTGTGGTGCCGATGACCATTCTAATACGTCTTGCAATCGACCTCCCTCTTGCCTTAATTGTCATGAGGCTCACCCTTCGTACTCTCGCCGTTGTCAAGTCTACTTAACCCTTTGACTGTTTCAGGCCCCTCTCTGAAACTGTCATTCTATGTCGCTCAATTTTTGAAAAAAAGCAAAATTATTTTTTCTTATGAAATGATAGAGAATCTTTTCCCGATGGTAATGACACCAAAAGTTCGAAATTTGGTCGAAAACTCGTGGAATTATGCTCCCGCAAAGTTAGCGGTCTCGGCGACATATGCGTATCGGCGATTTCGCCGACTTTGAGCCCAATTTTCAGCCAATTCCAGTGTTCCAGTCAACCAAACTCATAGCTATTTCTTTAGAACTCCATTTTATCTATCAGCTGAGTAAAAGAAACCTCCCATTTACTAATTTGGACTACCCAATATGGTGGTCAGAAATTGGCAATTTGGCCAATTTCACGCAAAATAAAAAAGATGCCAATTTCAAAATAGGGTCCAGAATAAACAAGTTAGACATTCGTGGCACTAAAATAACATGTGCTCTGTTCATTAGTCACATCTCTAGGCCCCTCTTATATTATTATTGCTTTCTATTTTGATTTTTTATTCATACAAAAAAATACAAAATTTACTGTTATGCAGACGACTGCATTATTGTAAAAATGGTATAAATAATATCAGTGCACTAGTGAAAGAATATTAGACTCCCCAGTTGACGTGTATTGGACGTGTGGTGTGATTTATTTACTCTTGAACATTGGTAAAAATCGAACATTTCCGCTACTTTGAGCTCAGTTTCAAGGTCGTTTTCATCATAAAAGTAAGGAAAATCATCTCTATTTCTGTAATATGTTTTCCATTTTATCACCTAAGACCATGAAAACGCGAATACAACGATAAATACTATACGAAAATACACCTCAAAGTCGGCGTTTTATTCAAAAAAAACGATCAGTTTTTTTTTCTCATTACGCAATGTGTGCTGCAGGATTTTTTTTATGTGGTGCACACTGACCACACAGACCCATTCTCTCACATGTGGGCCTACCAGCTTTCTCCCACTTGATTTGAAGCCACTAAAATTATTGAGTATATATACGTCAGAAACATTGGCTCGTAAGACGTATTTATACATCGAAAACAGTCAAAGGGTTAAACGAGCGGGAAATCCGTTGCCTCGAAGAGGCAGAAGGTCTCCCTTATGCCATGGCAGTTTCTCATCTCCGCCTCCAAGGGAGACTTAACTCGTGTTTCTTATTCCCGTGTTTCAAAACGTCCCCCCACTTCTGGTATCCCATCTTCTGCACCCACCTCTGTGGTTACCTCTCCCATAGTCACTCCTGTAGCTAATTCTTTTGCTGTCCTCGGCTCAGACGTCCCTACTTCACCGTCTCAGTCTGATCTTGCTTCTTCGTGTTCTCTCTCACAAGCCTCAGTAGCGACAAGATCTCGTATGACACCTCCTCCCAATCATCCCTCTACTTCTCAAAAGTCAAAAAAAGGTCCGTTAACACCTCCTACCCATCTTCCACCTCCTCATTTTCCCTTCCCTGTCTCTGTACCTGGTTCTCCCCCTCTCGCTGGCTCTGTTACAAGTGTAGAGGTTCACTCTCCTCCTCGTACTGTACCTTCCTCCCCTGTTCCCTCCCAAGTTTCTTCCTCTTCTGCCACCTCCCAGGTTTCTGCCTCTTCTGTCCCCTTCCATGCTTCTCCAGTTCCCTCCACCCTTTTGCCCCCCCCCCCCCCTACCTTGGTACAGTCCATTACAGTTCCAATCTTTACTCATCCTCCCCCTACCATTTCCAATATTGTCTCCCATAAGTAAGTAAATTTATTCAGGTATACACAAATACAGTTACATAGAATTATCATACATAGCAGCATATGTGTAGAGAACCTAGGATAACCCAAAAAAGTCAGAGTGACTATTTCCATTGGGGTCCTTGAATTCTGAAACACTTGAAGCAATCTCTGAATATATTGCAGAGACCAAACCATCAATGGACACTGATCCACCCTCCGCTCCTCTCTCCTCTACTCCATCTGCGAAACTCCTTTCTTCACAGCGCACCGTTCCTTCGCTGCTTGAACGTTTTCCACTGCCTCCGCATGTGGACTTTTCTAACCCCTCTAGTCCGTAGGAACCCTTACCTGCAGATTTCAGGTATCTTTATCATTGCCAGTCATGGCCTATTTACAGTGGAATATACGCGGCCTTGGGTAATCGGGGTGAGCTTCAGATGTTACTCTCCCAGTTTTCCCCTGTTGGTGTTTGCTTACAGGAACCAAAATTACACTCTGCTGTTATCTCTCCCATCTCAGGCTATAATTTATTGTATTCTTCAGATCCTTTTCCTGATGGGACTTTTAATGAAAGTGCCCTTCTTCGCACTGATATTCCGTACCATCAGCTATTTGTTCGTACTTCGCTGCATTACACAGCAGCCCATATCCACTTGCATAGGTGGTATACGCTCTGTTCTTTATATCTCTCTCCTTCTCGGGCATTATCTATTCCGGATATTGCCTTTCTTGTTTCGTCATTACCACCACCGATTCTGTTACTTGGTGATTTTAATGCCCACCATTTCCTTTGGGGGGGTCTCACTGTGATTCTCGTGGCATTCAGTTAGAGGCTTTTCTTGCCACCCACCCCCTCCATGTTTTAAATACAGGTACTCACACCCATTTTGATCCTCGGACTCACACACTCTCTTGCATCGATCTCTCAGTCTGCTCTTCCTCCGCCGCATTAGACTTCACTTGGTCTGTTCTTCCGGACTTACATGACAGCGATCATTTCCCAATCATTCTTACTTCCCCTTCATATTCACCACCTCTTCGCATCCCACGCTGGCAATTTGATCAGGCAAATTGGAACCTTTACTCACACCTAACTGTTTTTAGAGAGGTTCCTTCTTCGTCCTCCATCGATGAGCTTTTACACCTCTTCTCGTCCTCCGTTTTAACCGCAGCTTCTCATTCTATACCCCAAACTTCGGGCAGGCATTCTCAGAAATGCGTGCCTTGGTGGTCTCCTGCTTGTGCTCGTGCAGTACGTTTGAAACGCGCTGCATGGGGCAGGTACCGGTACAATAGAACCACAGAGAGACTTCTTGATTTTAAGCAGAAGCGTGTGATCGCTCGCTGTGTCATCTGTGACGCTAAACGCACTTGCTGGCGAGATTATGTCTCCACCATCACCTCTGCTTCCTCTATGAGTGCAGTCTGGAAAAAAGTATGAAAACTGAGTGGTAAATATTCTCCTGACCTGGCTCCTGTTCTGCGGGTTGCCGGTGTTGATATAGCAAACCCACTAGATGTTGCCAATGAAATTGGCAATCATCTGGTCCATATTTCTCAGGGACTCCATCTATGCCCCTCATTTCTTTCCTCAAAGTCTGCCAGAGAGTTAGCACCCTTGGACTTTTCTTCTCTCAGAGAAGAACAGTATAATGTGCCTTTTACACTTCAAGAACTGGAGGCAACACTCTCAGCTTGCCGATCATCGGCAGCTGGGCCCGACGACATTCATATTCGTATGCTACAACACTTACATCAGTCAGCCCTTGCAGTCCTATTATGCCTTTACAATCTTATTTGGTCACAAGGAGTTCTTCCACAGCTGTGGAAATCCGCCATTGTTCTCCCTTTCCACAAACCAGGCACTACAGGACATGAAACCTCCCACTATCGTCCCATTGCTCTTACCAGTGCAGTTTGCAAAGTGATGGAACGCCTAGTAAATAGACGTTTAGTGTGGTATTTAGAGACACATAACAGTCTCTCCACTCGTCAATATGGCTTTCGTAAGGGACGTTCTACCATAGACCCCTTACTACGCTTGGATACGTATGTTCGTAATGCCTTTGCCAATAACCACTCAGTTATTGCCATATTTTTTGACCTTGAGAAGGCATATGACACAACTTGGAGGTATAATATTTTAGACCAAGCCCACTTCTTAGGCCTTCGAGGCAATCTACCATCCTTCCTTAAGAACTTTTTAACTGGCAGGCATTTCCGTGTTCGGGTTAATAATGTGCTCTCCCCGGACTTTATCCAAGCTGAAGGTGTCCCCCAGGGATGTGTTCTGAGCACAACACTTTTTCTCCTTGCTATTAATGATTTGGCCTCTAGTCTTCCATCAAATATTTGGTCATCACTCTATGTTGATGACTTCGCTATTGCCTGTGCAGGCGCTGACTGTCACCTTATTACAGTTTCTCTCCAGCATGTTTCTCCAGCGTGTTTCCAATTGGGCCACCACACGTGGGTTTAAATTTTCCAGCACTAAAACCCACCAAATTACTTTCACTAGACGCTCTGTCATCTCCGATCATCCTTTGTACCTCTATGGCTCCCGTATCCCTGAACGTGATACAGTCAAGTTTCTGGGCCTCCTCTTTGATCGTAGGTTATCCTGGAAACCTCACATTACCTCTCTGAAGGCAACTTGTCACAGCCGGCTGAACCTTCTTAAAACCCTTGCTCATCTTTCATGGGGAGCTGATCGTCGAACCCTCCTTCGCCTACATTCCACCCTTATCTTATCGAAACTTGATTATGGTGACCAGATCTATTCAGCGGCATCTCCTGCTACTCTCTCTAGCCTTAACCCCATTCATCACCAAGGATTACGTTTATGCCTTGGTGCTTTTCGCTCTTCCCCTGTCGAGAGCCTCTATGCAGAAGCGAACGTTCCATCCTTATCCGATCGCCATGATGCCCATTGCCTTCGCTACTATGTACGCTCTCATGATCTCCGCAATCCTTCCATTTATAGAATGGTCACTGATATTAGCAGACACTGCTGCGTGGTCAGCAGTACATGACCTACCAGTTTCATGTAGAGGTATTCCATTTACGGACTATTTTGCTGCAATATCTTCCCAACTTCACACCCGTTGGCAACAACGTTGGTCTACTATGCTCGGCAACAAACTTCAATCTATTAAACCGAGTATAGGTTACTGGCCGTCTTCTTATCACCAGTGTCGAGGTTGGGAGACTACTCTCTCCCGTCTTCACTTTGGCCATACTCGTCTTACTCATGGATATCTCATGGAGAGGTGCCCTGCTCCTCTCTGTGAGAGTTGCCAAGTTCCATTATCAGTCAGCCACATTCTGTTGGACTGCCTACTTTATCAACGAGCACGCAGAATTTACCTCCGTCGTCTTCTTCGCTCTGCTGCTCTCTCTTTACCTTACCTTCTCGCTGATGGACCCACCTTTCATCCAGACTCTCTCATTGACTTTTTGACAACAACTGACTGACTTCACAAATTCTGATACCTTCAGCCCTTTCTACTTCAATCTCTTGCTACCCTCTACCCCCGTACTATCCCCTGCCCCGCTGTTTTCTGTAACCTACTGATCATCCCTCCTCCCTTCTGCCATCCAATACCCTCGCTTCCTTCCCTACCCTGCAGCGCTGTATAGCCCTTGTGGCTTAGCGCTTCTTTTTGATTATAATAATAATTATACTAAAAGTATTTTTAGTAATTATGATGAGTCCATTACCCTTGGTAGGTAGTAAGTCCCTAAAGCATAGGTCTGGCTGCATGACTGCTTTATGATTGAGGGGCTAACCATTCACACCAAGGGTGATGAACTGATCACACCAGAATTACTACTACCTAGCCCTACCTTTGATATACCTTTGAAGAGTTTCAAGAGTTTCACTATTAGCCTGGCCATGAGCCAGGCTCGTCTGGTGCTTGCCTAGTCAACCAGGCTGTTGCTGCTGGAGGCCTGCTGCCCCACACATCCATCACAGCCTGGTTGATCTGGCACCTGCTGAAGATACTTCTCCAGTTTCCTCACTTGTCCAGTTTCTACACTTGTTCCAGCCGTATTTGATAGTATTCCCTTATTGTCCTCACCGCACCCCAGCTCCTCACTGGGTTTGTTTTACACTTCCTCCCATATCTTGCTCTAGTACGTTATGGCAATATGCAGATTTGGGACCAGGCCCTCAAGTACTTTCCAGGTATATATTATCATGTACATGTATCTCTCTCCTCCCCTCCAGTGAGTACATGTTCAAGACTTGAAGGCGTTCCCAGTAATTTAGGTGCTTTACTGGCTCAATGTGAGCCGTAAACGATTTCTGTATTTGTTCCAGCTCAGATATTTCTCCCGTTTTGAATGGAGCCGTCATTACTGAGCAATATTCTAAATGAGGGAGCACTAGCGACTCAGTGTCATCATCAGCATTATTTCTCTTGTTTAGAAAGTTTTCAAGACCCACCCTGTCATCTTCCTGGCTGTCATTATCTTTATCTTGTTACGGTCTTTAGAAGAAAGGTCAGCTGACAATTATTCCCAGGTCTTTTATGTGTTCCTTTCATTCTGTTTGGTGACCCTCTTGAGTTTTGTATATAGTGTTCCTTTTGAGTTCTTCATTCTTTCCATACCTAAGCAGCTGGAACTTATTACCACTGAATGTCATGTTCTCCGCTGCCCACTGGAAAACCCTGCTCATGTCTTCCTGTAATTTTTCAGTGTCCTCTACCATAGTGACTTTCATGCTTATTTTAGTGTTATCTGCAAATGATAGTGTGACAGGTGTTTTCAGCTATGCTATGAGGATGAGAAACAGCAGATGTGCCAGCACAGTGCCTTGGGACACTGAGATTTTTACCTCGCTGATGCTAGATCTTGCTCTGTTTACTACAACTTTTTGTATTCTGTATGTTAGAAACCCGAAAATCCATCTGCCTACCTTTCTTGTAATGTCCATGGCCCTCATTTTGTGAGCTGTCACTCCATGATCGCATTTGTCAAACGCCTTTGCAAGATCTGTGTAAATCACATCTGTATTTTGGTCGACTTCCAGCTCCTCCGTAATTCTGTCATAATGGTGCAGCAGCTGTGACAGGCATGATCGTCTTGCTCTAAAAGCCTGTTGATTGTGCTGGTCCGTGAAATTTGTAATCTGCCGTCTCATCACTCTCAAAGATTTTTATGATGCAAGAAGTCAGGGCTACTGGTCTGTAATGTTTAGTTTGTGCTCTACTACCTCCCTCATGCAATGGAGCTATGTCTGCCCTCTTTACAGCCTCTGGTATTTCACCTAGATTTAAGCTTTTTCTCCAAACACTGAGGGCTCGTCCTAGTGGTACTTTTCACTACTTTTTAAATACAGTAGGGCATGCCATGAATCTGGTCCAGGTGCTGAGTGAGTGGGCATGTTATCCATATCTTTTTTTGAAATCTATGGGATTTGTACTAATGTCAGTTAGTAGGTCTGCACAGCCTTCTGCTGGAGTGAAAAATGTTTCTGCATTTTCTACCTTGTCATTTAGTGGGTTGTTGAACACTGACTCATACTGTTGTTTTAGGATTTCACTCATTTCCTGTTCATTGTCAGTATATGAATCTCCTCTCAGTAATGGTCCAATTCTGCAGGTAGTTCTTAGCTTGGATTTTACATAGGAATACTGTAGAAGTATTTTGGGTTTCCTGCAATATCCTGTATGGCCCTTTGTTCCCTTTGTACTTCTGTTAGGTATGACATCCTAAGTTTTTGCTCTAATTCAGTGATCTCTGGGCTAAGACTGTCTTTCCTCTGTTGCAGCATATTTGTGTTTTTAAGCAATTCAGTAATCTGTTTTTTTCTTCTGTACCATCTGTGCTCTTTCTCATTATCTGATCTGGGTTTCCTCAATGGTACATGCTTCATACATACCTTGTATGCTTCTATATTCAGTTTCTCTGTTGGTATGTAGACCTCTCCACCATCACCGAGGCAGTTTGGTCAAAGTGAAGCAAGGTGACATCCAGCAGGCTGCTGATCTTGTTAAATGTACCATAAATGTGGCATCTCCATCCTCATACATGATAGAATGACGATAAATGGAGTAACTGGTATCATTCTCCAGTAGGCAAATGCTAAACTGGAAAGTCAGTGTTGTGGGAGGGATGTGCAAACGTAGGTACAATTGTACCCCGAGTTTCGTACAGCTCCCAACTCGAACAGTTATGCAAGTGTATTATTGTAAGTGCTTTTGTAAGTGTATTTTTGGAGGTCTGAAATGGACTAATCTAATTTATGTTATTCCTTACGGGAACAAATTCGTTCGGTAACAGCACTCTAACAGCCTTCTAAAACAAATTACAGCCAAAACTCAGGGTACCGCTGTATATGTAAACATGCTGAGGTTTCAAAGTGGTACAGTAAATTTATTATTCCCTCTTAAGATAAAAATTATTTTGGAGAGCATTTGTGGACCTGAGTGATTATTATATATACAGTAAGCCGTCATTTAACACCATCAATAGGTTCTTGGAAACTGCAACTTTAAGCGAAACTACTTATAACAAAATCAGTTTTACCATAGGCTAATTTATAAAAACATCAGGGGTGCACAGTGCACCTTTAGCACTCATTGCAGTAGGGTTAAATCAAGGAATAAATGTTTGCAAAGCAAAAATTTTAAGGAGCACCTCCTAACACCATGCAGTTCAAAAACAAATATGGCAGGTGCACACTCGTACAGGGACAATTTAGACACGCCCATTAACCAAACATGCACATCTTTGGGGTGTGGGAGGAAACAGGAGTACCTGGAGAAAAACCTCACAGACACAGGAAGAACGTGCAAACTCCAAACATGGTGGGCCCCACTGAGAATAGTTTTTTCCCATTGTTATTCCAAAACAATGTTGAGTGAGGACTACTGTAGTTTGCCTTTAATTATGGCATATATGAATACAGAATCACAATTATACAGCCAGTATTCATAAAACTAGTAAATGGATAATTCCCCTTTTAAAAGGAATTATTAATGTAATGTATGTAGTCATATAACCCCCAATACTTACAGGTAGGAGAAAAGCATGAAATAGTATTAACAACAAAAATCCCTAACCAAAGTCAGGCCTGCATGAGAAAAGGTTTGGTACTCTACTAAGAATAGGTAACATTGTAATATATGGAATATGTGAAGAAGCTACTTAAATAAAGTTGTTATAATCAAAACCAAGTGACCCATGAGGGTCACTTAAATGCAAATAAAAGGAATTCTGTACATACTAGTAATGGTTCCTGCCTAAAAGTGGTCATATGCCCGCTAACAGCTATTCTTAAGACATTTTATGGGTTACAAAACTACTACATGTAATCACATTCATAATTCAATTCTTGAAGTGATGTTAGATTCTTAAACCTTGTACAAGGTTCTTTGCATTGGACTGTAGAAGCCACCGACTGTCAAAAAGTTTCCAGATTATAAATACCCAATTGTTGCACAAGTGTTGTTTATCAACAGCTTTCCCATAGAATAACCAGTCTGGTATCAGTCTTTCTTCTAAATAATACCTGGAGAGAGTTCCAGGGGTCAACGCCCCTGCAGCCCGGTCTGTGACCAGGCCTCATGGTGGAACAGGGCCTGATCAACCAGGCTGTTACCGCTGGCTGCACGCAATCCAACGTACAAGCCACAGCCCGGCTGGTCAGGTACCGACTTTAGGTGCCTGTCCAGTGCCTGCTTGAAGACACCCAGGGGTCTATTGGTAATCCCCCTTATATATGCTGGGAGGCAGTTGAACAGTCTTGGGCCCCTGACACTTATTGTGTTGTCTCTTAGCGTGCTAAGAGAGAACACAATAAGAGTACTCTTATTGCTTTCGGAGAGTTTACCTGGAGAGAGTTCCGGGGATCAACGCCCCCGTGGCCCAGTCTGTGACCAGGCCTCCTGGTGAATCAGAGCCTGATCAACCAGGCTGTTACTGCTGGCTGCACGCAAACCAACGTACGAGCCACAGCCCGGCTGGTCAGGAACCGACTTTAGGTGCTTGTCCAGTGCCAGCTTGAAGACTGCCAGGGGTCTGTTGGTAATCCCCCTTATGTATGCTGGGAGGCAGCTGAACAGTCTCGGGCCCCTGACACTTATTGTATGGTCTCTTAACGTGCTAGTGACACCCCTGCTTTTCATTGGGGGGGATGTTGCATCGTCTGCCAAGTCTTTTGCTTTCGTAGTGAGTGATTTTCGTGTGCAAGTTCGGTACTAGTCCCTCTAGGATTTTCCAGGTGTATATAATCATGTATCTCTCCCGCCTGCGTTCCAGGGAATACAGGTTCAGGAACCTCAAGCGCTCCCAGTAATTGAGGTGTTTTATCTCCGTTATGCGCGCCGTGAAGGTTCTCTACATTTTCTAGGTCAGCAATTTTACCTGCCTTGAAAGGTGCTGTTAGTGTGCAGCAATATTCCAGCCTAGATAGAACAAGTGACCTGAAGAGTGTCATCATGGTCTTGGCGTCCCTAGTTTTGAAGGTTCTCATCCATCCTGTCATTTTTCTAGCAGATGCGATTGATGCAATGTTATGGTCCTTGAAGGTGAGATCCTCCGACATGATCACTCCCAGGTCCTTGACGTTGGTGTTTCGCTCTATTTTGTGGCCAAAATTTGTTTTGTCCTCTGATGAAGATTTAATTTCCTAGTGTTTACCATATCTGAGTAATTGAAATTTCTCATCGTTGAACTTCATATTGTTTTCTGCAGCCCACTGAAAGATTTGGTTGATGTCCGCCTGGAGCCTTGTAGTGTCTGCAATGGAAGACACTGTCATGCAGATTCGGGTGTCATCTGCAAAGGAAGACACGGTGCTGTGGCTGACATCCTTGTCTATGTCAGATATGAGGATGAGGAACAAGATGGGAGCGAGTACTGTGCCTTGTGGAACAGAGCTTTTCACCGTAGCTGCCTCGAACTTTACTCTGTTGACTACTACACTCTTGTGTTCTGTTAGTGAGGAAATAATAGATCCATCGACCGACTTTTCCTGTTATTCCTTTAGCACGCATTTTGTGCGCTATTACGCCATGGTCACACTTGTCGAAGGCTTTTGCAAAGTCTGTATATATTACATCTGCATTCTTTTTGTCTTCTAGTGCATCTAGGACCTTGTCGTAGTGATCCAATAGTTGAGACAGACAGGAGCGACCTGTTCTAAACCCATGTTGCCCTGGGTTGTGTAACTGATGGAGAGAGTGATTTTCGTGTGCAAGTTTGGTACTAGTCCCTCTAGGATTTTCCAAGTGTATATAATCATGTATCTCTCCCGCCTGCGTTCCAGGGAATACAGGTTCAGGAACCTCAAGTGCTCCCAGTAATTGAGGTGTTTTATCTCCGTTATGCGCGCCTTGAAGGTTCTCTGTACATTTTCTAGGTCAGCAATTTCACCTGCCTTGAAAGGTGCTGTTAGTGTGCAGCAATATTCCAGCCTAGATAGAACAAGTGACCTGAAGAGTGTCATCATGGGCTTGGCCTCCCTAGTTTTGAAGGTTCTCATTATCCATCCTGTCATTTTTCTAGCAGATGCGATTGATACAATGTTATGGTCCTTGAAGGTGAGATCCTCCGACATGATCACTCCCAGGTCCTTGACGTTGATGTTTCACTCTATTTTGTGGCCAGAATTTGTTTTGTCCTCTGATGAAGATTTAATTTCCTCGTGTTTACCATATCTGAGTAATTGAAATTTCTCATCGTTGAACTTCATATTGTTTTCTGCAGCCCACTGAAAGATTTGGTTGATGTCCGCCTGGAGTCTTGCAGTATCTGCAATGGAAGACACTGTCATGCAGATTCGGGTGTCATCTGCAAAGGAAGACATGGTGCTGTGGCTTACATCCTTGTCTATGTTAGATATGAGGATGAGGAACAAGATGGGAGCGAGTACTGTGCCTTGCGGAACAGCCTTTCACTGTAGCCGCCTCAGACTTGACTCTGTTTACTACTACTCTTTGTGTTCTATTTGTGAGGAAGTTATAGATCCACCTACTAACTTTTCCTGATATTCCTTTAGTACGCATTTTGTGCGCTGTTATGCCATGGTCACACATGTCGAAGGCTTTTGCAAAGTCTGTGTATATTACATCTGCATTCTTTTTGTCTTCAAGTGCATCTAGGACCATTTCGTAGTGGTCCAGTAGTTGGGACAGACAGGAGCGACCTGCTCTAAACCCATGTTGCCCTGGGTTGTGTAATTGATGGGTATCTAGATGGGTGGCGATCTTGCTTCTTAGGACCCTTTCAAAGATTTTTATGATATGGGATTTTAATGCTATCGGTCTGTAGTTCTTTGCTATTTCTTTACTGCCCCCTTTGTGGAGTGGGGCTATGTCTGTTGTTTTTAGTAACTGTGGGACGACCCCAGTGTCCATACTCCCTCTCCATAGGATGTTAAAAGCATGTGATAGGGGCTTCTTGCAGTTCTTGATGAACATGGAGTTCCATGAGTCTGGCCCTGGGGCAGAGTGCATGGGCATGTCATTTATCGCCTGTTCGAAGTCATTTGGTGTCAGGATAACATCAGATAGGCTTGTGTTTACCAAATTCTGTGGCTCTCTCATAAAAAATTAATTTAGATCTTCGACTCTCAGTCTGGTTAGTGGCTTGCTAAAAACTAAGTCATACTGGGACTTGAGTAGCTCACTCATTTCCTTGCTGTCATCTGTGTAAGACCCATCTTGTTGAAGTAGGGGCCCGATACTTGATGTTGTTCTCGACTTTGATTTGGCATAAGAAAAGAAATACAACCTTAATGACATTAGTGTAGTCAACAGGCTTTAAACCCCATTGCTGTATAGCCCTTGTGGCTTAGCGCTTCTTTTTTTATTATAATAATAATTTAAACCCCATTCCCAACCAATTAACATGAATACCCCACCCCTTCAGGGAAAGGTCCCTTGCCACAAAAAAGTTCTTCATCTGAAGAATTAGACCATTTCCCTTCCTTGGATCAAATTTAAATAACCCTTCCTATCTCCATTTGAACTCTGTGGGCCCCTACTTAAACAAGATGGGTCCTACACAGATGACAGCAAGGAAATGAGTGAGCTACTCAAGTCCCAATATGACTCAGTTTTTAGCAAGCCACTAACCAGACTGAGAGTCGAAGATTAAAATTAATTTTTTATGAGAGAGCCACAAAATTTGATTAACACAAGCCTATCCGATGTTACCCTGACGCCAAATGACTTCGAACAGGCGATAAATGACATGCCCATGCACTCTGCCCCAGGGCCAGACTCATGGAACTCTGTGTTCATCAAGAACTGCAAGAGCCCCTATCACGAGCCTTTTCCATCCTATGGAGAGGGAGCATGGACACGGGGGTTGTCCCACAGTTACTAAAAACAACAGACATAGCCCCACTCCACAAAGGGGGCAGTAAAGCAACAGCAAAGAACTACAGACCAATAGCACTAACATCCCATATCATAAAAATCTTTGAAAGGGTCCTAAGAAGCAAGATCACCACCCATCTAGAAACCCATCAGTTACACAACCCAGGGCAACATGGGTTTAGAACAGGTCGCTCCTGTCTGTCTCAACTATTGGATCACTACGACAAGGTCCTAAATGCACTAGAAGACAAAAAGAATGCAGATGTAATATATACAGACTTTGCAAAAGCCTTCAACAAGTGTGACCATGGCGTAATAGCGCACAAAATGCGTGCTAAAGGAATAACAGGAAAAGTCGGTCGATGGATCTATAATTTCCTCACTAACAGAACACAGAGAGTAGTCGTCAACAGAGTAAAGTCCGAGGCAGCTACGGTGAAAAGCTCTGTTCCACAAGGCACAGTACTCGCTCCCATCTTGTTCCTCATCCTCATATCCGACATAGACAAGGATGTCAGCCACAGTACAGTGTCTTCCTTTGCAGATGACACCCGAATCTGCATGACAGTGTCTTCCATTGCAGACACTGCAAGGCTCCAGGCGGACATCAACCAAATCTTTCAGTGGGCTGCAGAAAACAATATGAAGTTCAACGATGAGAAATTTCTATTACTCAGATATGGTAAACATGAGGAAATTAAATCTTCATCAGAGTACAAAACAAATTTTGGCCACAAAATAGAGCGAAACACCAACGTCAAACACCTGGGAGTGATCATGTCGGAGGATCTCACCTTCAAGGACCATAACATTGTATCAATCGCATCTGCTAGAAAAATGACAGGATGGATAATGAGACCCTTCAAAACTAGGGAGGCCAAGGCCATGATGACACTCTTCAGGTCACTTGTTCTATCTAGGCTGGAATATTGCTGCACACTAACAGCACCTTTCAAGGCAGGTGAAATTGCCGACCTAGAAAATGTACAGAGAACTTTCACGGCACGCATAACGGAGATAAAACACCTCAATTACTGGGAGCGCTTGAGGTTCCTAAACCTGTATTCCCTGGAACGCAGGAGGGAGAGATACATGATTATATACACCTGGAAAATCCTAGAGGGACTAGTACCGAACTTGCACACGAAAATCACTCACTACGAAAGCAAAAGACTTGGCAGACGATGCACCATCCCCCCAATGAAAAGCAGGGGTGTCACTAGCACGTTAAGAGACCATACAATAAGTGTCAGGGGCCCAAGACTGTTCAACTGCCTCCCAGCACACATAAGGGGGATTACCAACAGACCCCTGGCAGTCTTCAAGCTGGCACTGGACAAGCACCTAAAGTCGGTTCCTGACCAGCCGGGCTGTGGCTCGTACGTTGGTTTGCGTGCAGCCAGCAGCAACAGCCTTGTTGATCAGGCTCTGATCCACCAGGAGGCCTGGTCACAGACCGGGCCGCGGGGGCGTTGACCCCCGGAACTCTCTCCAGGTAAACTCCAGGGCCCCTCAAGGAAGGTTTCTTGATGGTGAGGGGCTCTTGATCTAGGGAAGTGGGTCTGTCCTCCAGTTCCCTAAATTAAGCCTGAATACCTCCCATCCCCCCTTTCCACCAGCGTTGTGTAATCCTACAGATTTAGCGCTTCCCCCCTGATTATAATAATAATGAACTCGGTAAGGATATTTTTTCCTTTGTGAAATCCAGTTGTGGCACTGTGCTGATTTAGTTTCCATTGGTAGCGCTCCCCTTAAGGGAGGTAAGTGTCTTGATGCCAGTGAGGGGGCTCTTGATCCAAAGAACGGGACCTAACCTCCCTTTCCTTGGATTGCTGCTGCTGTTCACGATCTACCAGCCATCCACATGAAAGTCCCTTTTATCCGTGCTATTTTCCAGTAATGTCGCCGAGTCATAGTTGGCAACAACGTTGGTCTGAATCAGAGGACAACAAATTGTCCCACCAGGTCAGACTTAGGCCCCTGACCATCACCTTCCCATGGGTGTCTGGCGTGGGAAACAGCACTCTATCTGGATGCATCCAATTCCCCAAATGTTGTATGACCCCTACAAGTTTAGTGTGGCAACTGGAGTGGTGCTCATTCTGGGTCATACACCATTATTAGCTGAAAGATGATTGCAGGTTTAGTGTTTGTGTCTAATCCGGTGGTTTTGCTAAACCTTACTCAGTTAGTTCTGGAGGTGCCAGGAAGGGGTCAGAGGTGGTTTTCAGGAAACATTGCCATTGCCTGTCAGCCGAGGTGGTCGTGGGTCAAGGTAGGTACTTAGTTCCTTACTTATTCACGGAGCCGCTCCCCTTCCATATTATAATGAGAGAATGGTTAATTCTCCAAGATCCCAAGTGACTGCAACACCCTTTACCAACCCCAGCACATCCCTGACATCTCTAAAGAGAAGAATTATTCTTGGGCAGCCATTGTTTCAAAGAATCATTCTTGGACATCCAGTTGTTCTGAAGAGAAGAAACATTCTTGGGCATCCAGTTGTTCTAAAGAAAAGAATTATTCTTGTTAAACTAGTTGTTCTCAAGAGCAGAATCATTCCTGGGCAACCAGTTGTGCTAGAGAGAAGAATCATTCTTGGGCAACCATTTGATGGCTAGCGCACTCAGCTTACACACTGAGATCCCTGAAATCAAATCCCTGGTACGATTGGAAAACATTAGGACGTATTTCCTTAAGACACCTGCTGTCCATGTTCACCCATCAGTATAATGAGTACCTGAGTGTTAGTCGCATCCTGGGACAAAATTGTCCTAATTTGCCCGAAATGCTCAACATAAAAAACGGCTTTGTATAGCAGTATGTCACTGATGTCAGCTAGGCCTGTATACCTTATACATGTATATGCAGAAATAAAGATATTATAACTTGGTACCGGCGTTCCGCCTGCCTCCTTCCTTACCCGGGTACCTCTGAGCTCCAGTTACCCTTACAATGTAACTGGCTTCACCCACAACTCTGCAACGATTAACGGATTGTGATGAATGGTTTTGAAAACCGACAAGTTGAAGATTGAGATACTTATGCAGCATATGGGAATCTTTATTTAGGAAACGTTTCGCCACACAGAATTCTTCAAAACTTGTCCAACCTTTGGACGAAGACCTACTTCGACTAGTGGATGGTACCACTATGACTCCGCTTCTCCTGCTTCGCCTCACCTGACTACGGTATATAAGCCACGTCTGCGGCCATATGCTGTACATTCTACAAGATTGATGGACTGAACACATCAACTCCAGGCTGAGGGACTGATTACCTCAAACTACTACTCTCCTTACACCCTTCTGCTTTGTATTGGACTGATGAAGCCATTGTGTGGCGAAACGTTTCTTAAATAAAGATTCCCATATGCTGCATAAGTGTCTCAAGTTTCAACTTGTCGGTTTTCAAAACCATTCATCACAACCGTCAGACACTGCATCATCATGGGATCTTGATACAAAGAATTCTTCAAAACTTGTCCAACCTTTGGACGAAGACCTACGTAGACCACACTTCACGATGCACTTCTCGAACAGGGTAAAGATCAAACCAGAGAGTGGGACTCTATGACCGCGGGTTCAATCCCGGCCGGGGGTATGGTTTATTTGCAATCGTGTCATTACGATTTCTTGAGTCAGTGGGACAGTCAATGACTCGTCAGTGGCAGACTGCAAGTCAAGTTTAATGCGATTCTGTCGCTCAAAGAGGCCTTCGTTGTCGTCTGTACTGACGACACCGAGGCTGAAAAACTCATCACCACCACTGCTACAGCCACTCTACGAGGTCAGGGATTTATTGTCTTGACTTCCCCAGCTCTGAGGGCCAGGAGAACTGTGTTCCTCAAGAGACTCAACAGGCTCATCACTGCCCAGGTTACCGAAGAAATCAAGTCGTCCATTGAAGCACAGAACCCTTGGGCCAAGGTGGAATTCATTACCAAAATACCCAATGCCTCCTCCATGCTGAAGGTCACCTTCAGTGACGTCAACATGGCAGCCAGAGCTCTCGCTGAGGGACTGGCTATTCACTACTTCCAGCCTTCATCGAAGCAGAAAAATTCCATCAAATTCCACAATGTTCCAACTATTACTCATACCTACATACCACCAAAGACTGCCCTGCCAAGAATAAGAAGCTCTGCTCCACCTGCGGCCAAGAAGGTCATGACTTCAAGACGTGCACTACTGACTCTCCACCTAAATGCTTGAACTGCAAGAATGATCACCATACTCTTGCTGCCAAGTGCCCAACCAGACGAGATATACTTAAGAAACAACTCTAACAACAAAAGAAACCCACTGCACAAGCGACTACATATGCTGGTATTACGCTTCAAGCAGATACTACCAAGATTCTTCAAGCCACACAAGCTGCATCTACCACTTCTTCGCCAGCTCTTGCTGGCGACTCCACCAAGATTCTTTACTGCATCATGTATGCTCATGTGCAGAATGTAGCTGAACCTGGTTACTTCAACACCACCATCAACGAACTCTTCAAGCTCAACAACATGCCTGGTTTCACATTCCCTGCATCTCCACCTTCCACAGAGATCATAAAATCCACTACAAATGTCGCCAACATTACCACTGCTCCACCGCTACCACACCTTCCTTCCGACACAGAGATGGACCAATCAGAGACCACTGAGACGCCGACCGATTCCACCAATAAGAGTCCTCCAGCACCTGCTTCCACCTCCGTCACAACGGACCAATCAGACGCCTCACCTCAATCGTCTCAGCCACCAGCCAAGAAGGTTAAAACACAAGAGCCTTGGGATGCATCCCTACGTACTACCGCCACTCCTTCACGGTGCATAATAAACATATTAAACTTAACTCTAAAATTTGTTCATGATTGTAGCCATGTATAAACGCAAGTAACCATTCTTACAGTATTCATTACCTTTGTAACTTGTGAGTTCATTACCTTGTACCTAGTTCAGCCATCAAAACTTTGGGGCCCAGTCCCTGGACCCATTGTGTACCTCTATAATCTGTTAATACCTTTGTAACTTGTCATGATTGTGACTAGACCTACCTGGAGTTCATTACCTTTGTAAATTGTGAGTTATTACCTTTGTAAATTGTGAATTCATTACCTCTGTAACTTGTTCAGCCATCAAAACTTCGAGGCCCAGTCCCTGGACCCATTATGTACCTCTGTAATCTTTTGACTACCGCCCACAGGATGGGTATGGGGTGCATAATAAACATATTAAACTAACTAACACACAAGGACGCACACCCACACACACACACCCACACCCACACACACACACACACCAACACCCACACACACACCCTCACACACACCCACACACACACCCTCACACACACCCACACACACACACCCACACACGCACACACCTTCCTGTAGTTCCCATTTTTAAAAAAGGAGACAGAAAAGAGGCACTAAACTATAGACCTGTGTCATTGACGTGTATAGTATGCAAAATTATGGAGAAGATTATCAGGAGGAGAGTGGTGGAGCACCTGGAACGGAACAAGAGTATAAATGCCAACCAGCACGGATTCATGGAAGGCATATCCTGTGTCACAAACCTTCTGGAGTTTTATGATAAAATAACAGAAGTAAGACACGAGAGAGAGGGGTGGGTTGATTGCATCTTCTTGGACTGCAAGAAGGCCTTTGACACAGTTCCTCACAAGAGATTAGTGCAGAAGCTAGAGCATCAGGCGCATATAACAGGAAGGGCACTGCAATGGATCAGAGAATACCTGACAGGGAGGCAACAACGAGTCATGGTACGTAATGATGTATCACAGTGGGCACCTGTGACGAGCGGGGTCCCACAGGGGTCGGTCCTAGGACCAGTGCTATTTTTGGTATATGTGAACGACATGATGGAAGGGTTAGACTCAGAAGTGTCCCTGTTTGCAGATGATGTGAAGTTAATGAGGAGAATTAAATCTGATGAGGACCAGGCAGGACTTCAAAGAGACCTGGACAGACTGGACACCTGGTCCAGCAAATGGCTTCTAGAATTTAATCCTGCCAAATGCAAAGTCATGAAGATAGGGGAAGGGCACAGAAGACCACAGACAGAGTATAGGCTAGGTGGCCAAAGACTGCAAACCTCACTCAAGGAGAAAGATCTTGGGGTGAGTATAACACCGAGCATGTCTCCGGAAGCACACATCAATCAGATAACTGCTGCAGCATATGGGCGCCTGGCAAACCTGAGAACAGCATTCCGATACCTTAGTAAGGAATCGTTCAAGACACTGTACACCGTGTATGTCAGGCCCATACTGGAGTATGCAGCACCTGTTTGGAACCCGCACTTGATAAAGCACGTCAAGAAACTAGAGAAAGTACAAAGGTTTGCGACAAGGTTAGTTCCAGAGCTAAGGGGAATGTCCTATGAAGAAAGATTAAGGGAAATCGGCCTGACGACACTGGAGGACAGGAGGGTCAGGGGAGACATGATAACGACATATAAAATACTGCGTGGAATAGACAAGGTGGACATAGACAGGATGTTCCAGGGAGGGGACACAGAAACAAGAGGCCACAATTGGAAGTTGAAGACACAAATGAGTCAGAGAGATATTAGGAAGTATTTCTTCAGTCATAGAGTTGTAAGGCAGTGGAATAGCCTAGAAAATGACGTAGTGGAGGCAGGAACCATACACAGTTTTAAGACGAGGTTTGATAAAGCTCATGGAGCGGGGAGAGAGAGGGCCCAGTAGCAACCGGTGAAGAGGCGGGGCCAGGAGCTAAGACTCGACCCCTGCAACCACAAATAGGTGAGTACAAATAGGTGAGTACACACACACATGGTAATGCATTATTTACAGCTAGCAAAGTCAGGGTATTTCTCCAGAATGGTCTGCAATATACCACTGTGGATAAAATACTTTGCCATTTCTTGAACATTTCTGAGTGAGTTGTTTCTAAATTTATTAATTTGATCACACTCCAGTACATAATGACGCAAGGTGTGACAATAGTCCATCTGGCAAAGTTTACATTTCGTTTGGTCTACATCTGGTGGTGGTGATTTAACCTGCCAAAGATACTTGTAACCCAGCCGGAGCCGGGCAGTAGTGACATCCAAGAGTCTGCTTATCTTGTTGGATGCACCATAGACATGTGGCTACTCCTGCATGATGGAATGATGATAGATGGACTGACTTGTGTCAATCTCCCTAAGTCTTAAGTCAATAAAGTTCATTTGAAGTTCTTTTCGTATTATTGTTCTCAAACTGCTAACTGACAACCCAAGATTGTAATCTACCCCCTCTTTGAAAGCATACAGCTTAGCCAATTTATCAGTTCTATCATGTATCTGAAGACCAATGTGAGATGGAATCCAGAGCATGTGCACTCTGACTCCACTGTCCACAATCTTACCATACCTATGTCTGGCTTCTGACACAAGCATGCCACAATTTATACTTAATGAGTTGAGAGCATTTATGGATGACAGAGAATCAGTTACAATTAAAGTGTCAACCTTAGATACATGGACACATTTGAGTGCAAGGAGTATGGCAAACAGTTCTGTTTGAAGGGTAGAGGCCCAGTTATTGATGCGTGCTCCAATTTCTTTATGAGAGCCATCACTCTGTGTGACAACAGTAGCACTACCAGCTGCACCAGTGGACTGGTGAACAGAACCATCGACGTAAATAATTTGTGAAAGAGTGTTCTGTGTGACTAAGTTATCAATACAGCTTAAGACATCATGTTTGGCTTCAAGACGAAGCTTTGGTTGTGATTTAAGAAGAGTTTTGGGGGGAAATGGAGGAATGGTAGTTTGGAATGGGGTAATATTCCATGGAACAGGAAAATGTCTCTGTTGTCTAACTTGATATAGATCATGTAGCTGGTTCATGCGGAGGTCGGTTCCAGTTTTTTCGATCCATCTGGAAGGATGTTCACCAGTGCTGAGGAAAGTTTGGAGGGCTTCTGTGCAGGGGTTTGAATGGGCTAGCCTAAGCATATTGACCCCAATAAGGATATTTTTTTCAGTAACACGATCTCTAATGCTTGGAATATTAAGTTCTTTCCGCATATTTAAAATTTTGGCAGTACGAGGGAATCCTAGGATGATCCTCATTGCTTCGTTTTGCAGTTTTTCCAGCCCTCCAAGCTTCCAGTCAGACACGAGTGCAAGTAGTGGCGCCGCATAATCAACCAATGATCTAATATAAGCAAGATACATCATTTTCACAATTTTAACATTAGCACCATACCTGGGATGAAAACCTGCCACAACTCTAAGTGCTATCAGCCTTTCTTTGTATTGGCGACAAAGTCTCGTTACAACAGGTCCAAGTAGTGGAACCTCAAAGCCTAGATACCTGTATCTGCTTACATATTCTAGAAGAGACCCATCATGCAACTGGATCTGACGAACTGTGCCTCTCTGCCGAGGAGGACGCCTGTTGAGTATCTTTGTTTTATCCCCTGAGATTATTAACCCCAGGTCCTGACACGAGGTTAAAACATGATTAAGAATGTTTTGGGTGTTGGAGAATCCGGTGGTGTGAATCATTATGTCATCAGCAAAACTAACCATATAATGATGGGGCTGGCTAGGCATGGCATTAAGTAAGGCATTAATCAAAATGGTGAAAAGAGTGGGACTAAGCACACCTTCCTGTGGGGTTCCTAATTCAAAATCTTTAGTTACACTTCTATGTCCCTGGAACAACACAGACGACTTCTGTTGGACAGGTAACCTTTAATCCAGCGGAGAAGCCATCCTCCAACATCCATTCTGGCAAGTTCACTAATGATTACATGTCGGTTGGCTACATCAAAAGCGGATTTAAGGTCAAGGAACGTAGTGTATGAGCTGTCAGTGTGCAGAGTGAGAAAGGTGGTAATGCAATGATGCACACTCCTTCCATGCATGAAGCCATGCAACCGGGGTGACAAGAATTCCTTAATTCTGTGCATAAGACGATTAAGAATCATCCTTTCGAATGTTTTACACAAGCAGCTAGTAAGGGATATTGGGCGAAATGAGTTTTGTTGATTGGGCTTCGGAATGGGAATAATGAGGCTATTGGTCCATGATTTAGGGAGCTCCCCAGTGACATAACTCATGTTATATAATTCAAGTAAAGGATTACCTGGTACTCGACACAGCAATCTGAGTATGTTGTAAGTAATACCATCCTCACCAGGCGACGTGGAGTTGCCCTTAGTTAGTGATAAGATAAGATAAGATAAGATTTCGTTCGGATTTTTAACCCCGGAGGGTTAGCCACCCAGGATAACCCAAGAAAGTCAGTGCGTCATCGAGGACTGTCTAACTTATTTCCATTGGGGTCCTTAATCTTGTCCCCCAGGATGCGACCCACACCAGTCGACTAACACCCAGGTACCTATTTGCTGCTAGGTGAACAGGACAATAGGTGTAAGGAAACGTGTCGGAATTTCCACCCGCCGGGAATCGAACCCGGGCCCTCCGTGTGTGAAGCGGGAGCTTTAGCCACCAGACCACCGGGCCCTTACCAGTGCTGCATCAAGTTCATAATTAGTGAAAGGAATGTTGCAGTCATCTGCCTTGCTGAGCATAAAGCAAACAAGTCTCTCCCTTGCATCATATTTGTCCATTAATTTCGCCTGTGTGGTACTGGGAAGACTGTCATAGCTAGATGTAGCAGCCCAAGCACTGACTAACTCATTCGCCCTATGCAAGGGATGAGGGTGCGCGATCTGCCCAGTTCTGTTACCCTTAATTCTATTTATGTCCCTCCATGCCCGGCTAAGTGGGGTGTGAGCATTGAGACCATTGACAAATTGTTCCCAGTCTGTTTGCCGCAGCTCTGTCATACGCTCTCTGGCAGCAGCAAGGGCAGTTTGGAAGAGGCTCAGTATTTCAGGGGTACGATGGTTTCTATAGGCTAGACCTAGTCTGCGAGCAGTACGTTTCAATGTTCGAAGTTTAGAATCATTGTAATAGGTATGGTTTTTATAAGACTTATGATTATTATGGAAGTCATTTGGATTTAGAGTAGTAGGAGGTTTCAGAGGCGGCTCTAAGAAGTTCTGAATACTGCTCACAAGGTCATTGTTAAAAGTCTCGACAGAGGTACACTCATAGGAATTATACCAGTCAGTCACATGTGCAACAAAGTCATCATGTTGATCAGGGGAAACATTAAGACGTTTCCGTTTGAATATCCCACCAGGGAGAATAGTATTACCAATATCTAGAGAGGTTAGCCTTGGGAAATGATCAGACGCTATATATGTTACAATGGAAGACTCACAGCTGGCAGAAGTAATGTTGAAGCCCAGGCACAGATCAAGGACACCTCCATAGATATGTGTGGGTTCAAGGTCACCTACAATTTGCACATTATCATGACTGTTTAAGACTCTCCAGAATGGGGCTGCCGAAGACGGTACCCTCACCTAGCAGGACTGTCAATGATCAATCACCGTGAAGACAAGTTTCCCCAGCATCTTGCTGCCTGCTTTATTAAGAATGGTGCTCATCTTCTTATACTTGTGGGCTCATTACCTTTGTACCTAGTTCAGCTATCAAAACTTTGGGGGCCCAGTCCCTGGACCCATTACGTACCTCTGTAATCTGTAAATACCTTTGTAACTTGTCATGATTGTGACCAGACCTACCTGGAGTTCATTACCTTTGTAAATTGTGAGTTCATTACCTTTGTAAATTGTGAGTTCATTACCTCTGTAACTTGCTAAGCTATCAAAACTTTGGAGTCCAGTCCCTGGACCAATTATGTACCTCTGTAATCTTTTGACTACCGCCCACAGGATGGGTATGGGGTGCATAATAAACATATTAAACTAACTAACTGCCTGCTAAAGCTGGGGTGTGGCTCCAAAACGAACCCTGTAATTGCTGCCTCTGCCCTCCTATGCTGCTGAAGATGCTAAACGAGAAGACACTTCCCACTTGGGGAGACACCGCAAGACAGAAGAAGAAGTCACCCTCCAACTGGAGGGCCTCAAGAAAGAATGCAGAAGAAAGAAGATGAACGACACCCCCCGCCCGGGAGGCCACCGCCGGGTCGCCATCTGGAGAAGACCCGGGCCGGAAGTACCGGCAAACCTACAACAACAACCTATGCTGTATGTTTTACAAGATTGATGGACTGAACACATCGACTCCAGGCTGAGGGACTGATTACCTCAAACTACTCCTCTCCTTACACCCTTCTGCTTTGTATTGGACTGATGAAGCCACTGTGTGGCGAAACGTTTCCTAAATAAAGATTCCCATATGCTGCATAAGTGTCTCAATGATTAACGGATTGTTTATGCGCCAAAACACAGCGTGACTTTAAGCCATCTGCCAGGAGAAACGAGGCAGACAACACTGACAGTGTAAGATAAGATAAGATTTCGTTCGGATTTTTAACCCCGGAGGGTTAGCCACCCAGGATAACCCAAGAAAGCCAGTGCGTCATCGAGGACTGTCTAACTTATTTCCATTGGGGTCCTTAATCTTGCCCCCCAGGATGCGACCCACACCAGTCGACTAACACCCAGGTACCTATTTACTGCTAGGTGAACAGGACAACAGGTGTAAGGAAACGTGTCGAAATGTTTCCACCCGCCGGGAATCGAACCCGGGCCCTCCGTGTGTGAGGCGGGAGCTTTAGCCACCAGGCCACCGGGCCACACACTCCCAGTTTCACACTATGACAAACAACCTGGAACTCGCTGCCTCTAACAGACATATTCCAGACACAACGATAGCAGACATGAATATCAAAATGGTATACAATACCGACAGGATGGCAAGTAAGACACATGGGCAACAGTTAGGCAACTTTATTCCGAAACGTTTCGCCTACACAGTAGGCTTGTTTAGATGAGTGCAGAAAGTAGGCAGGAACAGTAGAGATGTGAAGACGATGTAATCAGTCCATCACCCTTCAATAACACACATGTTGAAGACTGAGACACTTTGCAACATATGGGAATCTTTATTGAAGAAACGTTTCGCCACACAGTGGCTTCATCAGTCCATACAAAGAAGAGTGATGCAAAGGAGAGGAGTTTGAAATAATCAGTCCCTCAGCCTGGAGTCAATGTGTTCGGTCCATCAGTCTTGTAGAAAGTACAGCATAGGGCCGTAGATGTGGCTTATATACTGTAGTCAGGTGAGGCGAAGCAGGAGGAGGCGAGGTCATAGTGAAACCATCCACTAGTCTAAGTAGGTTTTTAAACCATGTATCACATATAACAAACATATTCCAGACACGACAATGGAGGAGAGTGTTTTCACTGCCAACAACTACTCCCGCTGCATACATAAATAACTTCACATTTGACTACACTGACAATCTACCCTCAACTGATACTCAGGAACTGTTGTCATCCTTCAGACTTGGGAATACACAATTAGAAAAGTGCACAGGCGACACTTAGGTTTGCCCTATTTATGGATGGAGACTTGCTAGAGTAATATGGCTAAACTAATAAATAAACAAAAAGGCACGATACCGGGACTGGAACAATACACAATTAACCCGCACAGGTTAGCAGGGACACGGGGGTCGTCCCACAGTTACTAAAACCAACAGACATAGCCCCACTCCACAAAGGGGACAGTAAAGCAACAGCAAAGAACTACAGACCGATAGCACTAACATCCCATATCATAAAAATCTTTGAAAGGGCCCTAAGAAGCAAGATCACCACCCATCTAGAAACCCATCAGTTACACAACCCAGGGCAACATGGGTTTAGAACAGGTCGCTCCTGTCTGTCTCAACTATTGGATCACTACGACAAGGTCCTAGATGCACTAGAAGACAAAAAGAATGCAGATGTAATATGTACAGACTTTGCAAAAGCCTTCAACAAGTGTGACCATGACGTAATAGCGCACAAAATGCGTGCTAAAGGAATAACAGGAAAAGTCGGTCGATGGATCTATAATTTCCTCACTAACAGAACACAGAGAGTAGTAGTCAACAGAGTAAAGTCCGAGGCAGCTACGGTGAAAAGCTCTGTTCCACAAGGCACAGTACTCGCTCCCATCTTGTTCCTCATCCTCATATCTGACATAGACAAGGATGTCAGCCACAGCACCGTGTCTTCCTTTGCAGATGACACCCGAATCTGCATGACAGTGTCTTCCATTGCAGACACTGCAAGGCTCCAGGCGGACATCAACCAAATCTTTCAGTGGGCTGCAGAAAACAATATGAAGTTCAACGATGAGAAATTTCAATTACTCAGATATGGTAAACACGAGGAAATTAAATCTTCATCAGAGTACAAAACAAATTCTGGCCACAAAATAGAGCGAAACACCAACGTCAAGGACCTGGGAGTGATCATGTCGGAGGATCTCACCTTCAAGGACCATAACATTGTATCAATCGCATCTGCTAGAAAAATGACAGGATGGATAATGAGAACCTTCAAAACTAGGGAGGCCAAGCCCATGATGACACTCTTCAGGTCACTTGTTCTATCTAGGCTGGAATATTGCTGCACACTAACAGCACCTTTCAAGGCAGGTGAAATTGCTGACCTAGAAAATGTACAGAGAACCTTCACGGCGCGCATAACGGAGATAAAACACCTCAATTACTGGGAGCGCTTGAGGTTCCTAAACCTGTATTCCCTGGAACGCAGGAGGGAGAGATACATGATTATATACACCTGGAAAATCCTAGAGGGACTAGTACCGAACTTGCACACGAAAATCACTCACTACGAAAGCAAAAGACTTGGCAGACGATGCAACATCCCCCCAATGAAAAGCAGGGGTGTCACTAGCACGTTAAGAGACCATACAGTGTCAGGGGCCCGAGACTGTTCAACTGCCTCCCAGCATACATAAGGGGGATTACCAACAGACCCCTGGCAGTCTTCAAGCTGGCACTGGACAAGCACCTAAAGTCGGTTCCTGACCAGCCGGGCTGTGGCTCGTACGTTGGATTGCGTGCAGCCAGCAGTAACAGCCTGGTTGATCAGGCTCTGATCCACCAGGAGGCCTGGTCACAGACCGGGCCGCGGGGGCGTTGACCCCCGGAACTCTCTCCAGGTAAACTCCAGGTAAACATAGAAGAGAGGAGCTTACGACGTTTCGGTCCGAGTCGGACCGAAACGTCGTCGTAAGCTCCTCTCACATATGTGCGTGTTATTTGTGTATGGCAAAACTAATGTTTGTTGGCTATAAACTTTTCCTCTCAATATTCATAGATCAGGGGTTGCTAAGCTTGATGAACAAGCAGGCATAACAAGGAATTTGAGGAAGAACTGAGTCATTCACTACCCTATATACTACATATGTTAGGCTCATCTTATAGTTTGCAACACCAACAAGGAATATTCACCTTATAAACATATCACGAGGCTGGAGACAAACCACGGTACGGGTGGGGCTTGAACTCTCGGCACTTGTGGTCACAGTGGGACCCATGCTAACTTCCCTATGATGTATAAATATACCTAGCTGGATGACTATTATTTGAGCCAGCTGGCCGAGTGGTTTACACGCTGACCATGAGTTTTACGACTCGCCGCGAATTCAAGCCTCACCCGTACCGTGGTTTGTATGCAATCATGTTTTTGCGACTTCGTGAGTCAGCTGTACGACTCTTGTGGGTTTAGCGTTTTGTTTTGATAATGGAGACAGCACATGGGTATACTCAGGTTAATGAGCAATGAGAAGATACTAAAGGAACTGAACCTGACAACATTACAAGATATAAAAGTCAGGGGAGACATGATGACGACAATGAGTAATGACATACAAATTACTCCAAGGATTTGATAAGGTGGACAGGAGTAAACTGTTTTAGAGGTTGGAAAGGGGCACACGAGTGCACAGTTGTAAGTTAACGGGGGAGGTCAGAAAGTATTCATTCTGAGTAATGGAAGTAGAATGACCTGGATGTGCCGTATGACCCTCATGGGTATAACGCTTAATAATAATACCTGGAGAGGGTTTCGGAGTCAGTGCCTCCACGGCCCGGTCTGTGACCAAACCTTGCGGTGGATCAGGGTCTGATGAACTAGGCTGTTACTGTTGGCCACACGTAAACCAACGTACGAGCCACAGCCCGGCTGGTCAGGTGCTGACTTTAGGTGCCTGTCCAGCGCCTTCTTGAAGACAGCCAGGAATCTATTGGTAAACCCCCTTATGTATGCTGGGAGGCAGTTGAACAGTCTTGGGCCCCTGATATTTACTGTGTTGTCTCTTAGCGTACTCGTGGCGCCCCTGCTTTTCATTGGGAGGGGGGGGTTTGGTGGTCCGGTGGCCTGGTGGCTAAAGCTCCCGCTTCACACACGGAGGGCCAGGGTTCGATTCCCGGCGGGTGGAAACATTTCGACACATTTCCTTACACCTGTTGTCCTGTTCACCTAGCAGCAAATAGGTACCTGGGTGTTAGTTGACTGGTGTGGGTCGCATCCTGGGGGACAAGATTGAGGACCCCAATAGAAATAAGTTAGACAGTCCTCGATGACGCACTGACTTTCTTGGGTTATCCTGGGTGGCTAACCCTCCGGGCTTAAAAATCCGAACGAAATCTTATCTTATCTTATCTTGCACCGCCTGCCAAGTCATTTGCTTCCGTAGGGAGTGATTTTGGTATGCAAATTTGGTACTAATTCCTCTAGGATTTTCCAGGTGTATAATATCATGTATCTTTCTCGCCTGCATTCCAGGGAGTACAAGTCAAGGAACTTCAACCTTTCCCAGTAATTTAGGTGTTTTATAGTACTTATGTGTGCCGTGAAGGTTCTCCGTACATTCTCCAGGTTAGCAATTTCACCTGGCTTGAAAGATGCCGTTAGCGTACAGCAATATTCCAACCTAGAGAGAACTACGTAACACCGTCAACTCAGCCCGTAGACATAGGAGTGCCCCAAGGCAGTGTTCATGGCCCTTTGCTCGTTCTCATTTATATCAACAATCTCCTCAACACATCTCATCTCCCTGAATCTATTCAGTTAGCGGATGACACTATTTACGTCTTCTCCTACTCTTGTTCCATTATATCTCTACTGAAACTAATAACTTCTTACATCTTCACCCCTTTCAGTCATTCCATAAAACTACCTCTCGTACATTAGCTACCTTTTCTAATTGTGAACAGAATATTATTAACTGCTTAAGAAATCTTACATAATTGAAGACCACTGAATCAGTGTAAAGTATTACTGCATACTTTTATAATTGTTCTATTGTTCATAAGTAAGTTTATTCAGTTATACACAGTTACATAGATTATCATACATGGCAGCATATGTGTACAAAAACTAGGATAACCCCAAAAATTCAGTGTGACTTATTTCCATTTCCTCTCCTTTTTTGTACATTTAAGAACTACTTAATAACCTGTGTCTGTTTCTAAGTAGTCTTTCAGCATCAAGATTAATTTGGGCGAAATATACCGCATATTAGTGGCTTTCCGCTGTGCCTAACAATATTTTATTACATGTAAAGTACATTATTTGCATACTGCAGAAAATAAATAAAATATTTGTATTTGAGTCAGTTTATGGTAAGCTTATACAGACCATAGTTGACATAGTGTATATTATTATTATAATCAAAAAGAAGCGCTAAGCCACAAGGGCTATACAGTACATAGTGTATAGAAAGTCTTTGGTTGTGTAGATCATTTCAGGCAACCTAGTTGAGTCTTGTCCCCCAGGATGCCACCCATACCAGTCGACTAACACTCAGGTACCTACTTACTGCTAGGTAAACAGGGACAGCATGTATAAGGAAGCATGCCCAACGTTTCACCCGTGCCGGGGTTCGACCCCGGGACCTTCAGTGTGTGAGCTGAGGACGCTACCATCAAAGACACGAGTATAAAGTAACTTGAATTCGGTTTCGGCCTTTGATGTTATGTAATTTTCTTATTGATTACAGTCTTATTTCTTATCCTGGCGTACTGACGAATGTCTCATGTACACATAACTCTTGTCTCCTCCTAACACGTCATATACATCTGGGTTGCTGCAAAAAAAAAGCGAAAATGTCTAATTTTGATTAAATTTTTTACAGTATTTGAATGTTAACTAATGTTTTCAGTAGTGGTTAAACGCATGACTAATCTATCACTGTGATATTACATCAATCATTTTATAATTTATGTGGATAAATTTCCTTTAAATTTATTAGACAAATATGGTTTAATATTTCATTTAGGCAGTAGTAAACGCTAGAAATTTATTCTCATCCTGTTGGAGAAACGTTTCCAGAAAATATTATTTCCGGATTGCTAATTATTTAAAAAATCTAATTTATTATTATTAACTCCACGATAGAAATATGATTTTTATCGAAAAACAAACTAAATAGGCATTTTTTAAAGATATTTTTTAATACATTTGAACTAAATAAGGATAATAAATATAAAAAAACATTTATTCAAGGGTAAAATCGTCTACACAAGCAGTAATTAGCGAGGTGCAGGCAGACTCACAGCCTTGGCTACCGCATTTGTATAAAGTTATATTATGGCCAAGTAAATAATGATTACTCTTCTCCACTAGGTGTAGGTAAGCTGAATTTAAATGTTGTGGGTGTGTTAAGGGAAGGTGTGCGTGTGTGAGGCCTAGCACCTGCTGAGGTCTAGCTCTCGGCCTACAACCAAGTCTTTAAATCTTGTCCATATTGAATTCGTCACTATTTTACGAATTTGTGTTTTAAACTACGAGATTATTACAATAACTATCCACAAACTTTTTAAATATCGTATTAAATATCTAGTAGCACTGAAAACATTTATTGCTTATTTTAGCAAGTATGATTTTAGTCGGGTAAATTATGCTGTTTATTTTAGAATAAATTTGTTGTATTATGCAGTATATAGATGTGTTCTATTGTATTATGCAGTATATAGCTGTGCTCTGTTGTATTAAGTAAGTTTATTTAGATGCAAGTACACATAAGTTCAATTATCATATATAGTAATACATTATACAATAATTTTGCATAGTAACACATGTGAATTAAGTAGGATAACCCAGGAAAGTCAGACAAAGTGACTTATTTCTATTGGAGTCCTTGTAACATATCATTTAAAGCCTATACCTGGAGTATACCTGGAGAGGGTTTCGGGGGTTAGCGCCCCCGTGGCCTGGTCTGTGACCAGTAGAAATCAATCATGATTATAACCTTAAAAATTAAAACAGCTAAGTAACTCAACACTGTGAAAATCACTTATAATAAAAAGGATGTGCAATAGGAGTAAGGCAAACAGAGTTATTTGCATGCATGTTAATGAGAAGATCGGTTTACAATAATAGGTGCACGAATGTTAACTATACAAGAAATCACTCTCCTCCCTTTCTGTATTTTCATTCTTTAGATCCCTTTTAGTTCTCATTCTGAACTGGCTCATGCTAGGACAGGCTCTGGGATGTTCAGGCAGTGATTATGTGTGAGTGAGGTGAAAGTGTTGAATGATGATGAAAATATTTTCTTTTTGGGGATTTTCTCTCTTTTTGTGTCACCCTGCCTCGGTGGGAGATGGCCGACTTGTTAAAAAAAAAAATATATAGTTAAAGGTGTTTGAGGCCTTACCACCTATTGTAGGTACCAAAATTGTGTTCACTTTCCCTAATGCCATACTGGTTTTGGTTCCTAATGTCGACAAACTTGGCAGCAAGATATTCTGGGCATTGCTTGTTAGCAGTTTTATAAATGTGATTTAACTTCAATTGCCTTACTCTGCTTTACACACCCCATCACTTTTCAAAAGCCTGAACTTACTAAATATATGAGACATACACTCATTGTGCCTACTACATATACAAAACATTAAACTCCAATATAAATCCTCCACTTAAATTACTCCTTGATAGCTACAACAGAACGCACAGTCACAATACAAGGCATAAGGCTCTTTTTGACATTCTTTGTGTCAGTCTCTCACTATGCAAAAATACAATGCATATAAATGGCCCAAAGATCTGGAATTCACTACCTGAATTGATACAGGATCCCCTGACTACTTATAAATTTAGGACTATGCTTATAAATCATCTCACATCTCAATACTAACCAAACCAACTAAAACAAATAATCAGTTTGAAGCAACTCTCCCAAATATTATATTATATGACCTCTAGTCTATTAAACATTTGCCAATCCATGAAATATTACTGTTTGAACCATGATTTGTAATATTGTTTTTATTATGTACAACTTCAAGATTATTATTCTTATAAACGTCCACCTGGACTACCTCGCATTAGTATTAAGATTAAAGATTTTAATACAAGTTAACCACTATTATCTTGTGTAAATTTAAGTAGTTATTATGTAGGGTATGTAAAAGAAGGAAATTGAAAGTGAATATAGGAAAGAATAAGGTGACGAGGATAAAAAATTTAGGTAATGAAAGACTGGATATCAGATTGGAGGGAGAGAGTATGGAGGAGGTGAATGTATTCAGATATTTGGGAGTGGATATGTCAGCAGATAGGTCTATGAAAGATGAGGTGAATCACAGAATTGACTAGAGGTAAAAGATGAGTGGTGCACTGAGGAGTCTGTGGAAACAAAGAACTTTGTCCGTGGAAGCAAAGAGGGGAATGTATGAGAGAATAGTTATACCAACACTTTTATATGGGTGCAAAGCATGGGTGGTGAATGTTGCAACAAGGAGAACGCTGGAGTCAGTGGAAATGTCGTGCTGTTGGAGTGTGAACAGGGTAATATTTGTGAAGGATTCAGGGAAACCAGCAGGCCGGACTTGAGTCCTGGAGATGGGAAGTTCAGTGCAGTGTAAGCACGCCTCTGGCAAGACAGTGATGGAGTGAAATGATGGTGAAAGCTTTTGTTTTTCAGGCCACCCTACCTTGGTGGGAAATGGCCACTGTGTTAATAAAATATAAAATATGTACTAGGATTAGTCTGCCCAAAATGCCCCGGCATGATAGTGGCTTTCTTTGTACTTAGTAAACCAAAATTGTAATTACACATTGTAGCCTTTACAAAGAAATAAAGTCTTTATCGTTTTTCTTTATCATTTTCGTCTTCAGCATTGAGCATATCCAGTTATTGTAATTCATCCTGGCCTCCATGCTCTCTTGGACCCAGGTCCAGGACGAACTTAAGCTTGTTCTGAATGATTTGAGCAAGAATAATATATATGACATTGTATAAGAGCTAGACATAGGGACCAGTGAGCCTCAGTAGGTAGACACTGTGCCAGTCTCTAGTGGAACTTTAGCCTGGCATTGGCATTTTTTACTAAACTGTTCCCTATCAGTTCTGCCATGACATGCTTGGGTCAAAAGAGATTCCCAGATATTTCACTGAAGATACTGAAGTGGTGTATTATGTCAGTATGTACATGTGTTCTATTGTATTATGCAGCATGTAGCCATGCTTATGTTCTTATGTTTTGTTGTATTAGGCAGTATGTAGTTGTGTTCTGTTATATTATGCAGTATGTAGCTGTGTTCTGTTGTATTATGCAGTATGTACCCATGCTTATGTTCTTATGTTTTGTTGTATTAGGCAGTATGTAGTTGCGTTTTGTTGTGTTATGCAGTATGTAGCTGTGTTCTATTGTATTATGCAGTATGTAGCTGTGTTTTGTTGTATTATGCATTATGTGGCTGTGTTTGTAGATCTTTGTTACTGCAGGCAAGCAGCAACAAATGACTCATAGCTTAGTGGTGGAACATTTGACTCAAGGATATATGGAAGTATGTACTGGTTTGGCAATAGAGTTGTAAATGAGTAGAAGAAACTCCCAGATAGCATTATTGTTGCAAAAATGTTGTTTAGCTTTAACCCTTTCAGGGTCGACAGGCCCTCTCAGAAACTTGTTCTCAGGGTCGGCCAAATTTCAAAAAAAAAAAAAAAAAAAAAAAAAAAATATGAGAAGATAGAGAATCTTTTCCCGATCATAATGACACCAAAAGTATGAAATTTGATGGAAAACTTACAGAATTATGTTCTCGCGAAGTTAGTGGTCTCAACGATGTTTACACATCTGCAATTTTGCCCACTTTGAGCCCTATTTTCAGCCAATTCCAGTGTACTTGTTGACACAAATCATAACTGTTTCGCTAGAACTCCATTTTTTCTATCGAATGAGCACAAGAAACCACCCATTTACTGATTTCAACTATTCAATACAGTGGTCAGAATTTAGCAATTTTGCCAATTTCACACAAATTTCAAAAGATGCCAATTTCCGAATAGGGTCCAGAATAAACAAGAAAGACATTCCTGGCACTAAAATAACATTTCCTCTGTTCATTAGTCACATCCCCATGCCCCTCTTACATTCTTTTGCTTTCCACTTTGAATTTTTATTCTCACAAAAAAATAGAAGATTTACTGTTATGCAGACTACTGCATTGGTGTAGAAATGGTATAAATATTATCAGCGCACTTTTGAAAGAATATTAGACTCACCAGTTGACGTGTATTGGACACATAGCATGATTTGTTTACTTTTGAACTTTGGTAAAAATCGAACATTTCTGCTACTTTGAGCGCAATTTCAAGGTAGTTTTCTTTGTAAAACCAGTCAAACTCACCTCAATTTCTGTAATATGTCTTCCATTCTATGAAATGAGACCAGGAAAACTAGAATACAACAATAAATACCATACAAAAATACAGTGCAAAGTCGCTGTTTTAATCCCAAAACACGGTCAAAGTTTTTTTTTTCTCATTACGCACTGTGTGCTGCAGGATTTTTTTTTATACTGCGCACACTGACCACATAGACCCATTCTTTCACATGTAGGCCTACCAGCTTTCTCTCACTAGATTTGAGGGCGCCAGAATTTAGGCATACTAGTACGTCAAAAACCCCAGTGCGTAAGCCGTACTAGTACGGCCGAAACCCTGAAAGGGTTAAAGGCAGGTTAAACAGGTACATTAGTGGGTGTGAGTTAAACCTGCCTAACATGGGCCAGTAGGCCTGCCTGGCCTGCTAGAGTATTCCTTTGTTTCCATATTCAGTTGAGAGGATCCAGGTTTACACCCTGGAGGGGATGTATGTGAAAGTCTTGTAACACCTGGTGCCGCTGTTCCACATCCTGTGGAAGAGGTTCTACTACATAAGTAAAACATTTCAACAGTGAAGATTCCCAACAGTGAAGATACTGTTCACAGGTGTCTTACTCATCAACTTGTTGGTATTTTATACCATTTTCAACATAAGATGGAAACAAGCCATAATGTTTGGCTTTCTTGGGATACTGTAGGTTAATAATCCTCTGGGTTTAGTAAACCAATAACAGTCAGCTTTAAAATGTCATTCTCACAATGGATGTAGAACTAGTGGCCAGCACTGTTGGCTATATACCAACACTGTCTTAATTTACCTAACTTTAACCTAATTAAAGGGTATTTGCTTAACCCTTTGACTGTCGCAGGCCCCTTTCTGAAACTGTCATTCTATGTCGATAAATTTTTGAAAAAAAAAAAAAAATAATTTTTTCTTATGAAATGATAGAGAATCTTTTCCCGATGGTAATGACACCAAAAGTATGAAATTTGATCGAAAACTCACAGAATTACGCTCCCGCGAGGTTAACAGTCTCGGCGACATATACGTATCGGCAATTTTGCCGACTTTGAGCCCTGTTTATAGCCAAGTCCATTGTTCCAGTCAACCAAACTCATAGCTATTTCTTTAGAACTCCATTTTATCTATCAGTTGAGTACAAGAAACCGCCCATTTACCGATTTGAACTACCCAATAAAGTGGTCAGAAATTGGCAATTTGGCCAATTTCACACAAATTAAAAAAGATGCCAATTTCAAAATAGGGTCCAGAATAAACAATGTAGACATTCTTGGCACTAAAATAACACATCCTCTGTTCATTAGTCATGTCTCTAGGCCCCTCTTATATTACTATTGCTTTCTATTTTGATTTTTTATTCATACAAAAAAATACAAAATTTACTGTTATGCAGACTACTGCATTATTGTAAAAATGGTATAAATAATATAAGTGCACTAATGAAAGAATATTAGACTCCCCAGTTGACGTGTATTGGACTTGTGGTGTGATTTGCTTACTCCTGAACATTGGTAAAAATCGAACATTTCCGCTACTTTGAGCTCAATTTCAAGGTCGTTTTCATCGTGAAAGTAATCAAAATCATCTCTATTTCTGTAATATGTTTTCCATTTTATCACTTGAGACCATGAAAATGAGAATACAACGATAAATACTATACAAAAATACACCTCAAAGTCGGCGTTTTAATCCAAAAAAACGGTCAGTTTTTTTTTTTTCTCATTACGCACTGCGTGCTGCAGGATTTTTTTTATGCGGTGCACACTGACCACACATACCCATTCTCTCATATGTGGGCCTACCAGCTTTCTCCCGCTAGATTTGAAGCTGCTACAATTTACGCGTATTAATATGTCAGAAACAGTGGCTCGTAAGACGTATATATACGGCGTAAACAGTCAAAGGGTTAAAAACAGAATTAGAACACCTAGATAAATCTGCATCTGTTGCCATGTTGGATTCAGCATTATTATACACTTGTGACAGTAGTGGACTATTGAGTCACATCTACTCTGGAAGTAGTGACAATAATATGATTTTCATGAAAGTGGTAAATGCAGTGTATTTATATAATGTAGACAAATTTAAGATTCTAATCCTGGAAGAATATGATAACACTGGTTTTTATAACATGCCTGTTTGAGAGCTCAACATTGGCTACCATTCACTGTTCATTTCCTTGTCAAGCAGGTTGTTGCATCCACCAGCCCTCATACCATTACCTTTTCTTTTGATGGGTTTTGAGAGTTTTCTTATATAGCCCTGCTCTGGGCCAGGTTATTGCTTCTGGCAGCCTGCTGACCCACTTATCTCTTGCAGCCTGGTTCAGTGAATTGGCTGATCTGATTGATGCTGCAAGTACTGCTCTGGTTTCCTTTTAAAGCCTTCTGAATGGAAAGGAAACTTAGTTATGCTTACATGAAATCTGTTGTCAACAGCAGTAACAACCTGGTTGATCAGGCCCTGATCCACTGCGAGGCCTGGTCTGTGACCAGGCCGGGGGGGGCGTTGACCCCAGAAACCCTTTCTGGGTATACTCCAGGTAACAATACATGAGTGTCTTTAATAAAACTAATGTATTGCTTATTCTTCCTTCTTCTTCTATACTGCCGTGTATCCAAAACATTGCTGGGACCTATAAATACTTGTATATATTCTTAGACAATAGTAAATGACCAAGGCAGGTGTAAATGTCCACCTGTCAATGTGTTTGTGAGAATTTGAGTACAATTTCAGTGCCTAATATTAGTGTCAGAACAAATATTGGTTGTGAAATGCCAAGAACTACAATAAATTGTCATTATCAGAACATAAAAATTATATAAAATAATATAGAAATGAGAAAAAATGGTATATCGGCAACACTTCCTCAAGTGGCAGGACTCGATGTTGCTGTCAGGTGAGCATTAACCCTTTGACTGTTTCAGGCCCCTCTCTGAAACTGTCATTCTATGTCGCTCAATTTTTGAAAAAAAACAAAATTATTTTTTCTTATGAAATGATAGAGAATCTTTTCCCGATGGTAATGACACCAAAAGTTCGAAATTTGGTCGAAAACTCGTGGAATTGTGCTCCCGCGAAGTTAGCGGTCTCGGCGACATATGCGTATCGGCGATTTCGCCGACTTTGAGCCCTATTTTCTGCCAATTCCATTGTTCCAGTTGACCAAACTCAGCTATTTCTTTAGAACTCCATTTTATCTATCAGCTGAGTACAAGAAACCTCCCATTTACTAATTTGGACTGCCCAATATGGTGGTCAGAAATTGGCAATTTGGCCAATTTCACACAAACTAAAAAAGATGTCAATTTCAAAATAGGGTCCAGAATAAACAAGGTAGACATTCGTGGCACTAAAATAACATATGCTCTGTTCATTAGTCACATCTCTAGGCCCCTCTTATATTATTATTGCTTTCTATTTTGATTTTTTATTCATACAAAAAAATACAAAATTTACTGTTATGCAGACTACTGCATTACTGTAAAAATGGTATAAATAATATCAGTGCACTAGTGAAAGAATATTAGACTCCCCAGTTGACGTGTATTGGACGTGTGGTGCGATTTATTTACTCCTGAACATTGGTAAAAATCGAACATTTCCTCTACTTTGAGCTCAGTTTCAAGGTCGTTTTCATTGTCAAAGTAATGAAAATCATCTCTATTTCTGTAATATGTTTTCCGTTTTATCACCTAAGACCATGAAAACGCGAATACAACGATAAATACTATACGAAAATACACCTCAAAGTCGGCGTTTTATTCCAAAAAGACGATCAGAGTTTTTTTTTTCTCATTACGCAATGTGTGCTGCAGGATTTTTTTTATGTGGTGCACACTGACCACACAGACCCATTCTCTCACATGTGGGCCTACCAGCTTTTTCCCGCTTGATTTGAAGCTGCTAGAATTATTGAGTATATATACGTCAGAAACATTGGCTCGTAAGACATATTTATACGTCGAAAACAGTCAAAGGGTTAAGTGCCAACTTTGCAGCCTCATATCTCAGTAAGTACTGACACTAATTTTTTCTATTTTAATCCTATAGCACTTAGAAAAATTTTTTCAATAAAAGAAAAAACGATTTTTTTATTTTTCAAAATATTCGGGTCACTAGGGTAGAGAACATATATATACGTTTGGACTGTTAGGGGTTAAGGACTTCTTAAGAACTAGACAGCTTATTAAGTAGGATTTCTTATACCTGGAGTATGCCTAGAGAGGGTTTTGGGGATCAGTGCCCCCACAGCCTGGTCTGTGACCAGGCCTCCTGGTGGATCAGGGTTTGATCAACCAGGCTGTTACTGCTGGTTGCATGCAAGCCAGCATATGAACTACAGCCCAGCTGATCAGGTACTGACTTTAGGTGCCTGTCCAATGCCTTCTTGAAGACAGCCAGGAGTCTATTGGTAATCCCCCTTATGTATGCTGGGAGGCAGTTGAACAATCTTGGGCCCCTGACACCCATTGTGTCGTCTCTTAGTGTACTCATGGCACCCGTTTTTCATTGGGGGATGTTGCATCTCCTGCTCAGTCTTTTACCTTCATAGGGAGTGATTTTTTGTGCTCAAATATGGAACTAGTCCCTCTAGGATTTTCCAAATGTATACATATACCTATTATCATGTATCTTTCTCGCCTGCATTCCAGGGAATACAGATTAATCCTTCAACTGTCCAAACGTAGATCTATGTTTTTGCGTGTAGCGCTCTGACCTTAATTTTCTCCATAAGAAAGCATGTAAAAAAAGTAGATCTACATTCGGAGCACTATGCGAGCGAACGTAGATCTATGTTTCAACAGTTTAAGGGTTAAGTGACTTCAACCATAGTTTAGGTACTTTATTATATTTATGTGTGCTGTGAAAGTTCTCTGTATATTCTCCAGGTCTGCAATTTCACCTGCCTTGAAAGGGGCCATTAGTGTATAGCAATATTCCAGCCTAGAGAGAACAAATAATTTGAAGAGAACCATCATGTGATTGGCAACTTATTAACTTGTAGTAGAAAATGTGATCTCACATGTTATATTCATATAGTGCCATGTTCTAAAAGCAGTATTTTTCCCCCAGATATCATCACTATTTTTTTGAAGCAAGATGTCGCTGTCAAAACGAGACTATGAAGATTACAAGGCAGCTGTGGATAAAATGGTGTACAAGTATGTTGCACGGGATAGATCAAGTGTTGTGTCTGCTATCACACATGCTGTTGACTCTGGGTGTGACAAGAGAAAAGTTGAAGACAAGCTAATGGGCTATGTAGATAAAAGCCTGGCATATAAATTGGCTGAAAAGGTAAGACAACTATTATTATTATTATTATTATTATTGGAAATGAGGTAATCAGGTTCGATCTGAGGAAGAGAAGGCATTCCTTTTAAAAGAAAAGGTAAAACTAGAGCAGATAATATTACAGAATACAGTACTGCATGTGAAATACAGTAATTTCATCAGGGGTAAAAGAAAAAAAATGGATAAGATAAAACATATTTAAAGTGTACCAGTAATACATGCTCAGAACTAATTGATGGCAGACCATATGGTATAAAAGTGGAAGCACATCTGTCTAATATGCAGTGCTGGCAGATGGTTGTGGATGGATAATACATGGTATAAAATGTCAAATGTGAAATAAGACAAATGTACAGTAAGTAAACCAGTACAGTAAGTAAGTTATTTATGCACAGGTACACATAAGAACATAAGAAAGAAGGAACACTGCAACAGGCCTACTGACCCATGTGGAGCAGGTCCATGTCCCCCCCACAGATTAGACCAATGAACCCCCCCCCCTGGATTAGCCCAATGACCCACCCAGTCTGATCATCTCCACTCAAGGATAGAGCACTGCACCAGACCCAGCAGCACAAGCTAGTCAGGTCCAACTCACACCCACCCACACCCACTCATGTATTTATCTAACCTATTTTTAAAACTACACAACGTTTTAGCCTGAATAACTGTACTCGGGAGTTTGTTCCACTCATGCACAACTCTATTACCAAACCAGTGCTTTCCTATATCCTTTCTGAATCTGAATTTTTCAAACTTGAAACCATTGCTTCGAGTCCTGTCTTAAGTACAGTGGTACCCCGAGTTTCGTACAGCTCTCAACTCGAACAATTATGTAAGTGTATTTTTGTAAGTGCTTTTGTAAGTGTATTTTTGGGGGTCTGAAACGGACTAATCTAATTTATATTATTCCTTATGGGAACAAATTCGTTCGGTAACGGCACTCGAACGGCCTTCTGGAATGAATTGTGGCTGAAACTCGGGGTACCACTGTACAGTTATCATACATAGTGTAAATTACCTAGTATAACCCATAAAAGTTAAAGTGACTTGTTTCCATTAAGGTCCTTGTGATATCATATTATTTAAACCTTAAATGATAGAACAGTTATGTAATTAAACTGTGTATTATATTAGGATTTTTTCAGAGAAACTTCAGTGTGAATAGCGAAACATATTTTCAGTAAAATATCCTAATATATGCATGTATCTTATTTAACTTATAATTGTATAGTTGTGTTAATGATGCTGAATCCTGAGATAACAGTCATTTACTGTGTCAAATAAAGCCATCACTCAGGTAACCAAACAAGTTTCTGTAGGTGCCTGATTGGTTGGGTTGTGAAAGGTATGAGGGTTTGTTGGGGCAGAAACAACAACAGCCTGATTGACTATAGGTAAATTGCCACTGTAGTACAGTACTGTAGTGATAACTGGATGACGAAATTTGAACATTGTATAGGATAATGTTGTGTCAAAATATGCACAATTTTTTGTGGTATAAACCTTGGTAATAAATACCGACAAGTTGGTTTAGAAAGACACGTAAGCAAACACTATGACATATTTATTAGAAAACGTTTCGGTCCCTTATATGGTCCCATATATGGCAAGCCCAAGCCAGGTTCTGGAAATAAGTCACTTTGACTTTTCTGGGTTATCCCAGGTTCTCTATACATACACTGATATGTATGATAATCTATGTAACTGTATTTGTGTATACCTTAATACACTTATTTACTTCTAGTCTGTCAACTGAGTACAAGAAACCGCCCATTCACTTATTTCAACTACCCAATAAAGTGGTCAGAAATTGGCAGTTTGGCCGATTTCACACAAATTTCAACAGATGCCAATTTCAAAATAGGGTCCAGAATAAACAATGCAGATATTCCTGGCACTAAAATAACATTTTCTCTGTTTATTAGTCACGGCTGCAGGCCCCTCTTGCTTACCATTTGGAATTTTTATTCACAAAAAAATAGAAGATTTACTGTTATGCAGACTGCTGCATTATTGTAATAATTGTATAAATAATGTCAACCCATTCTTGACTGGCAGGCGGACAGGTATTGGATGGTGACGTCATTTGTTTACTCTTGAGATTCGCTAAAGAATAGAACATTTTCGCTACTGTGAGCGCAATTTCATGGTACTTTTCGTCATGAAAGCAATCAAAATCATATCTATTTCTGTAATATATCTTTCATTCCATCAAATGAGACTGAAAAAATGAGAATACAACAATAAAAACATACAAAAATATACCGCTAAGTGGCCGCTAATGGCTGAGAAGTGAACTCCGCTATTTATGGTCTGATTTCTTACATTTTTGGTCTATGTTAAGAAGTATCTTTCCATCATACATTGCCCAAGTTTGAATAAGATAACCCAACAAACAACTGAGAAAATGATAATAATATAATAATAACAATAATAATAATAATAATAATAATAATATCTTTATTTACTACACGTATATGTACAAGGTATACAGGCCTAGCTGACATCAGTGACATACTACTGTATAGAAAGCAGCTTGTTATGCCGAGTATTTCAAGAAAATTAGGTCAGTGTCCCAGGATAACACCCACACTAGTTGGCTAACACCCAGGTACCCATTTACTGATGGGTAAACATAGACAACAGGTGTAAAGAAACATGCCTAATGTTTCTACCCTGGCTGGGAATCGAATATTTACCAAAAATCAAATATGGTTAACCCAAGCCAGGAACTAAAAATAAGCCACGTTGACTTTTTTGGGTTATCCTAGGTTCTCTACACATATGCTGCTATGTGTGATAATCTATATAGAGAAAATAACTTTTGTTTCATGTTTATGGTGCAGTACGAGTGTATATCACAGTTAGCCCTGTGCTATCCTCTTCATGCCTCCGTCGAACTGCTCGGTGTTATGCCAAATATTATTCATTCTGGAGTATTTCTCTAATATAAGCCACCAAGACAGGGATAGGAGAATGGTATTTGTATACCATATCCTCTTCATACCTCCGTCGAACTGCTCGGTGTTATGTCAAATAATATTTATTCTGGAGTATTTAATCCCTTCAGGGTCCAAGGCCAAAATCTGAAGTGGTGCTCCAGTGTCCAAGAAATTTTGAAAAAAAAAAAAAATTATTTTTTCTTACAGAATTAAAGAGCATATTTTTGTGAAGGTAATAAGACAAAAAAAAAATTCTGATCAGTACTTACCGAGATATAGTGCCAAGAAGTTTGTCGAAAATGATGTGGTGGCGGCAACATCGACGAATTCCACATACGCGCATTACATTATTTTGCGGTTTTTGTTGTTTTTTCTTTTCTTTTCCAATTTTTTTCTATTCCTACTAACATTTGGGGCCTGAGAGACCAATACTGTATATAATGTATATATATAAACTCACTGTATTGAACACAATAACCGCACTAAAGTTATTATCATATTATTGTTTACCACTGTTGTTTATTACAATAAACATGCACAAATCTTGTATAATACTAATGTTCTATCATATATTTACATATTTACAATCACTGGACATGGTTTTAGAACTGCTGGAGCTTGTGGAACTCCTTGAAACAAGGCACCATGCACAGAGGCACCTTACATTCCTCACACATAAACCGAGTGTCTTTGCGTCTTTGTTGCCGTCTTTTTGTTTGTGCACAGACGATGCATCTCTTCTGAGCAAATTTCTTCTGAGTTGAAGGAAGCTGTATTATGAAATGATCACCTTCCCTCCTCAAACGCTTGGGTATATCCTGAGGAATTCGAGGACCGTGTTGTATAGCAGGTGTTGTTACCTGGTACTTCATTATGAGTTGTCTGACAACAGACAAACAAAATTCACCATACGGTGGTCTGTTGCCAGTCTTTATTTGGTACATATTATATGCATTGAGCATTGAAATGTCCATGAGATGGAAGAAAAGTTTCATGTACCACTTGTAACTCTTACGAACACAGTCAACAAAACCAACCTGCATGTCACATTTGTCAACCAAGCGCATGTTTTGTGTATAATCAATCACTGTCACTGGTTTTCGAATACGTTCATTAGTCACTCGATCAACTTTGCCACTGTCTTGCATTTCATTACGGTGAATGGTTGTCAACAATGTGACATCTCGTTTGTCATGCCACAATGCCATGATGTCATTGGCAGTAAACACCTGCACGTCATCACCACGAGCACCTGCGTTGAGCCTGGGCATATGTTTACGATTAGAACGCACTGTGCCACACACATCTGTCTTGTTCACTCGCATGAAATCACTGAGTAATGGGCTTGTGCACCAGTTATCGGTATATAATGTTTGCCCCTTACCAAGATAAAGTGCCATCATGTTTCTCACTACGTCACCTGAGATACCTAATAACATCTTGGTATCTTTCAATGTTTTACTACCCGTGTATACAACAATATCCAACACAGGCCACTGTCACAATCACAGAGTACAAACAGTTTTATACCAAAGTGTTTCCTCTTGCTCGGTATATACTGCTTGAATGACAGTCTACCTTTGAACAAAATCAAAGACTCGTCAATTACAAGATTCTTGAATGGATAAAAGTATATGCTGAACTTTTGTTTGAGATACATGAAAACATTTCTAATCTTGTATAACCTGTCACTTCTGTCAGGCCTGGTTTTGTCAGAGAAGTGCAACATACGTAAGAGTAGGATAAACCTGTTCACTGGTATGATTTCACTGAAGACCGGGGTAGAAATTAGCCGATCTGTGGACCAGTATGCTTTTATATTATGCTTATAGACGTGAGGCATAAGCATTATTGTTGCAAAAAGCAAATACATTTCTGCAACAGTCGTCTCTTTCCACCTGTGTAGTCTTGACTGTGGTGATAAGATCGTATTTGCCATGGTGTACTCAAAATACTTATTACTTTCCCTGACAATAATTTCCATCAATGGCTGGTCAAAGAATAATTCAAAGAATTCCAGTTCATTGGCCGTGGTTCCAAGGGGACAAGTTGGTAGAATTCCACTTTGAGAATCATCAAAGTGGTGAAGCTTGGGAACAAAATTGGGATTTTGCTGCCAATCCCACATATGGTTTGCTGGTGGATACTGGACATCATAGGCTGGTTGTGCGGGTGGTTGTGGTTGTGGTGGGCTGGTGGCTGGCGCTCCGCTTTGTTCTTGAACTGACGAGTCAGCAGCGTGGGTCCCAGCGTGGCCTGGTGAGTCACGCATGGCGGTGCCACTACCATCACCACTAACACCATCCACTAATGCCTGTGGTCTATCCATGCCAAGTGTAGCCACATCATCCTCACTATCACTACCTAAAACTGGTGTTGGGCCACGGGATGTACTCTGGGATGTACTCCGGGATGTACTCCGTCCCCTGGGCACAGCATAGGATACACTACCCGAGCGCATGCGGCGGCGAACATACCGACGCTTCACTGGTGAATATGATTCCTCACTATCACTACTCGATTGATCGTCGAGCGCAATAAAATCACAGTCCACGTCACTATCATCATTATTACTGAAGTCAGAGGCCTGGCCACGCGAAAATATTAGTTTTCTCTTGCGATGAGGAACAACCGACCGTGAGTCATGAGTGCCCACACCAGAGGTAGAAGGTTGAGGATCGTCAGGGTTTTCTGCACTATTATCGATATCCTGGTCATTCTTTTCGGTCACTAACTGATCAAAGCCGTAGAATTCGTCTCCATTTCCACTTCCATCAGTGTCAGAACTATCAGATAGGAAGAGGAGAGTCCCAATTTTCCGGGGAGTGAGAGCTGACTTGCGACGAGGCATGGTGAACAAGGGTAACTGAGCCGGCGTTCCCACAATGCTATGCGGGCGCCTAGATTTTTTGTTTATGGCGCACACCCACCACGCAGACCCGTTCTCTCACATGTAGGCCTATGAGCGTTTTCGCGCTAAATTTGATGGCGCTAGAATTTTGGTGTAGATCTACGGTTTGGACACTCAACGTAAAGCCGTTGATCTACGGGACGGACCCTGAAAGGGTTAACATGTTTTGTGTTATTTATATTGTTTATTATGTCATATTAGATCAATTGTGATAGGCAAATAAGCTGTAGTGTTGATTTTTTTTTTTTCAACAAGTCGGCCATCTCCCACCGAGGCAGGGTGACCCAAAAAAGAAAGAAAATCCCCAAAAAGAAAATACTTTCATCATCATTCAGCACTTTCACCACACTCACACATTATCACTTTTTGCAGAGGTGCTCAGGATACAACAGTTTAGAAGCATATACATATAAAGATACACAACATATCCCTCCAAACTGCCAATATCCCAAACCCCTCCTTTAAAGTACAGGCATTGTACTTCCCATTTCCAGGACTCAAGTCCGACTATGTGAAAATAACCGGTTTCCCTGAATCCCTTCACTAAATATTACCCTGCTCACACTCCAACAGATCGTCAGGTCCCAAGTACCATTCGTCTCCATTCACTCCTATCTAACACGCTCACGCATGCTTGCTGGAAGTCCAAGCCCCTTGCCCACAAAACCTCCTTTACCCCCTCTCTCCAACCCTGTCGAGGACGACCCCTACCCCGCCTTCCTTCCCCTATAGATTTATATGCTTTCCATGTCATTCTACTTTGATCCATTCTCTCTAAATGCCCAAACCACCTCAACAACCCCTCTTCTGCCCTCTGACTAATACTTTTATTAACTCCACACCTTTTCCTAATTTCCACACTCCGAATTTTCTGCATAATATTTACACCACACATTGCCCTTAAACAGGACATCTCCACTGCCTCCAACCGTCTCCTCACTGCTGCATTTACCACCCAAGCTTCACACCCATATAAGACTGTTGGTACTACTATACTTTCATATATTCCCTTCTTTGCCTCCATAGATAACGTTTTTTGACTCCACGTATACCTCAACGCACCACTCACCTTTTTTCCCTCATCAATTCTATGATTAACCTCATCCTTCATAAATCCATCCGCCGACACGTCAACTCCCAAGTATCTGAAAACATTCACTTCTTCCATACTCCTCCTCCCGAATTTGATATCCAATTTTTCTTTATCTAAATCATTTGATACCCTCATCACCTTACTCTTTTCTATGTTCAATTTCAACTTTCTACCTTTACACACATTCCCAAACTCATCCACTAACCTTTGCAATTTTTCTTTAGAATCTCCCATAAGCACAGTATCATCAGCAAAAAGTAACTGTGTCAATTCCCATTTTGAATTTGATTCCCTAAAATTTAATCCCACCCCTCTCCCGAACACCCTAGCATTTACTTCCTTTACAACCCCATCTATAAATATATTAAACAACCATGGCGACATTACACATACCTGTCTAAGACCTACTTTTACCGGGAAGTAGTCTCCCTCTCTTCTACACACCCTAACCTGAGCCTCACTATCCTCATAAAAACTCTTTACAGCATTTAATAACTTACCACCTATTCCATATACAGTGGACCCCTGGTTAACGATATTTTTTCATTCCAGAAGTATGTTCAGGTGCCAGTACTGACCGAATTTGTTCCCTTAAGGAATATTGTGAAGTAGATTAGTCTATTTCAGACCCCCAAACATACACGTACAGACGCACTTACATACACTTACATAATTGGTCGCATTGGGAGGTGATCGTTAAGCGGGGGTCCACTGTACTTGCAACATCTGCCACATTGCTCCTCTATCCACTCTATCATATGCCTTTTCTAAATCCATAAATGCAATAAAAACTTCCCTACCTTTATCTAAATACTGTTCACATATATGCTTCAATGTAAACACTTGATCTACACATCCCCTACCCACTCTGAAACCTCCTTGCTCATCCGCAATCCTACATTCTGTCTTACCTCTAATTACGCTATTACGCTAATATCAACACTACTTATACTAAAAAGAATAAGTAGTGTTGATATTAGCGTAATAATAAAGCATACATTATTCTCCTGCTTCATGAGACTGAGTTCATGACAACTGACAGTGACTTCAAAGCCACCTTATCTTTAATGGATAATGTACTGTGTAGGTGTTTTACATAATGAGAAGCATTTCTTTTATTCATTGGAACCATGGCTAGGGCTAAAAGTAAGCAGGTTAAAACAATAAATGGAGAAAAAGAAATTGGAATGGCTTATGCAGCAAGTAGCGCTACCAAACAGTACCAGAAGGTTGGTGTGGCGACCCTGGAAATTTGAAATTTTACTAGCCAAAATTAGTGCCAAATAACTGAAGGAACCGAATAACTGATTGCTGGATTTGTGATGGCGGACCTGTACTACTTTTTTGTGTTGTGTGTGTCAGGAACCCGAAAATCCATCTGCATACCTTTCACGTAATGCCCATGGCCCTCATTTTGTGTGCTATCACTCCAAGATTGCATTTGTGAAACACCTTTGCAAAAGCTGTGTAAATCACATCTGTATTTTGGTTGTCTTCCAATGCCTTTGCAATTCTGTCATAATGGTTCAGCAGCTGTAACAGGCATGATTGTGTAAAACCATGCTGGTTTGGGTTATGCTGGTTGTGCTGGTCCATGAAATTTGTAATCTGCCGTCTCATCATTCTTTCGAAGACTTTTATGATGTGAGAAGTTAGGGCTACTGGTCTGTAATTTTTAGTTAGTGCTCTACTACCTCCCTTATGCAAAGGAGCTGTGTCTGCACTCTTTAAGGCTTCCAATATTTCACCTAGATCTAAGCTCTTTCTCCAAAGGATACTAAGGGCTCGTGCTAGTGGTACTTTGCACTTTTTTATAAATAGAGCATTCCTTGAATCTGGTCTAAGTGCTGAGTGAGTGGGCATGTTGTCCATTTCTTTTTTGAAATCTATGGGATTTGTACTAATGTCAGTTAGTTGGTCTGTGCTGCCTTCTGCTGGAGTGAAAAATATTTCTTCATTTTCTACCTTGTTGTCATTTAGTGGGTTGTTGAACACCCACTCATACTGCTCTTTTAGGATTTCACTCATTTCCTGTTCATTGTCAGTATATAAATCTCCTCTCAATAATGGTCCAATTCTACAGGTAGTTCTTTGCTTGGATTTTACATAGGAATAGAATTATTTTGGGCTTCTTGCAATATCCTGTATGACCTTTTGTTCCCTTTGTACTTCTGTTAAGTATGGCATAAGTTTTTGTTCTAGTTCAGTGATCTCTCCGCTAAGACTATCTTTCCTCTGTTGCAACATATTTGTGTTTTTAAGCAATTCAGTAACCCATTTTCTTCTGTACCATCTCCTGTGCTCTCTCTATATATCTGATCTTCTGGGTTTTCTCAATGGTACATGCTTCATACATATCATGTTTGCTTCTGTATTCAGCTTCTCTAGGCACTGGTGGCAATTTAGGGTGCTCTTGTCTGATTCCCAGGATATGTCTGATAGCTCTTGGTTTATTTTTTCCCAGTCAATTCTGTGGTTGTTAAAATTAAACTTACTGAACATCCCATCTCTAACATTAGTGATGCAGTTCCCAAGCCCTGAGTTAATACTCGTTTGAAGTTCTATAATGTTGTGATCAGAGTAGTATACAGTGGAACCTCAAATATCGAACTTTCTTCGGTCCAGAAGTCTGTTCGAGTGCCTTTACCGAATGAATTTATTCCCATCAGGAATAATGTAAATTAGATTAGTCCATTTCAGACCCTTAAAAATACACTTATAAAAGCACTTACAAAAATACACTTACATAATTGGTTGTGTTGGGAGCAGTTCGATTTTTGAGGTTCCACTGTATTATTTTTGTAGCTGTTATGTCTGATTAGCTCCTCGTTTGTGAATATCAAATCCAGGGTATTTTCATTTCTAGAGGGATCAATTATCTGTTGGTTTAATGAGTACTTTTCACAAAGCCTAATTAGTGCCCTGTTATGTGCCTGTTGAGCTAGAGCACTTACCGGAGATATTTCTGGTACATATAACATTGTGTTGTGCCCTCTTCCATTTTACATGAGGGAGATTAAAATCTCCAAGGAGTAAAATATTTGGTGTGGGATTTTCTAGTTTACACAGATAGCTATCTATCTTCCTTAACTGATCTGTGAATTCCTTAGCAGTTGCGGATGGTTGTTTGTATACTAGGATAATTACCAAATTCCTATGTTCAACTTTATTGCCTAGGATTTCTACTGCAGCCTCTCCTCACTTTGCGACATACTCGTTTACTGACGCCTCGGAATTAAGACGGGCTCTCTGACCAGTATTCATTCCTAAATAATTTCCTCTTTTCTGTTTATTTCAATATATAGTACACTACTGTATAAACATTTAAAAATATACCAGAAATGTTATAAATGGTGCAAAGGTGACATTAAAACTATCAAAGATGGTTGATACAAGCTCACTACCATTATAGTATGCTCCTTGCTTAGCGATGGATTCATTTAACGCTGTGGTCTTAGGAACGGAACTCCATCGTTAAGTGAGGAGAGGCTGTATATCATTCATAGAGTTCAGCACTTCTGTGCAACAGAAAGTATCTTTTACATAGAGTCCTACTTCTCCCTGTGACCTATCACATCTATACATGTTATAGTTTTCTATCTTTATCTCTCCATCCAAAACATCCCTTGTGTGTTTCTGTAAATGCTCCAAACATGGCATTTGCTCCTGATAGGAGTCCACTGACGTAACCAATTTTGTCGTATTTATTTGATTTCAGATCCTGAATATTTGCAAATATGAAGCACGAGTTACCATTTGGGATGTTTGTTTTGCTTTATGTTTCGTTAGTACCACTGGCAATGTACTACCTGGTATGGCCCTGGTGTACGTACCCCTGGTTTCTCCAGTACTGACTTTGCAGTATTTTTGCAAATTTATTACTATTTCATGAATTCAGTCACAAGGCACACTGAAACATGACTTATTTTCATGTTTTGATAAGTATTACACCTTGAAATGATTGTAATATCATAGGATTTTGTTGTAAATATGTTTTACAGTAATCTGGAAGGCACACAGGTGTTATGAGCACACAATGTTTATATAACCCAGGAGGTGGGAAATACAGTGCTTGCACTCTAAAGGAGGGGTTTGGGATATTTGCTGTTTAGAGGGACATCTAAAGTGTCATATCTGTGCAACTCTGGCAAGACAGTGGTAGTGTGATTGATGGTGAAAGTGTTTTTTTTTGGGTTACCCTGCTTTAGTGGGAGAGAACCAGCATGTTTAACAAAACAATTAATCTAGGATAACCCAATATGTATAACCAAACAGCGCAATTTATTTCTGTATTTTAAGGAGTACTTCATCTTGAAACAACTGTATATAAGTATTTATTATACATAGTGTTAGAAGAACAAAGTAGTAAAAAATAGATTAAAAAACAACTATTTCACAAATATGTACTGCCTCTTCTCACTTAACGATGGAATTCTGTTCTTAAGACCACGTCAGTAAACAAATTTGTCACTTAGTGAGGAGCATACTATAATGGTAGTGAGTTTGTGTCAACTATCTTTGATATTATTTTTATGTCACCTTTGCACCATTTATAACATTTCTGGTATATTTTAAAATTTTTATACAGTAGTGTACTATATATTGTAATAAGCAGAATAGAGGAAATCAGATCTAATATACATTATTTAGATATGCATACTGGTCAGAGAGCCAGTCACAGTCCGAGTCATTGCTAAATGAGTACATTGCTAAGTGAGGAGAGGCTTTACTATATGTTCCAAGTGGAGCAATGTCTGGCTGAGCATTTTCCCATGTTTGAAGTACAAGTTGGTTAACCCTTTCATTGCCGTGACCCCTGTTTGCAAACTTGCTCCCAGTGTTGAAGAATTTTCAAAAAAAAAAAAAAAAAAAATGTGTGAAGTAATAGAGAATTTTTCTGAAGGTCACAAAATCAAAAATACGAAATTCGATGGAAAATTTACAGAATTATGCTCTCGCAAAGTTAGTAGTATTGGTGATATTTATGTATCGGTAATTTTTGCCCATGTTGCATTCTATTTTTTATTATTTCCACTGTTCCAGTCAGCCAAACTCATAGCTATATCACTAGTATTTCTTCTGTTCTGTCGATTGAGTACAAGAAACTGCCCATTTACCTATTTCAACTACCCAATAAAGTGATCAGAAGTCAATAATTTGGCCATTTTCACACAAATTTCAAGAGATACCAATTTCAAAATACATGTATGGTCCAGAATAAACAGTGGAGACATTCCTGCTACTAAAATAACATTTTCTCTGTTCATTAGTCATGTTCAGGCCCCTCTTATATTATGCTTGCTTTCTATTCCGAATTTTTATTCACACAAAAAATAGAAGATTTGCTGTTATGCAGACTACTGCATTATTGTAATGCATAGATAATGTCAACCCATTCGAGACCGCATATTAGACCGAGCTGTTGGACACGGATTTGATGTGTGACTTGATTTGTTTACTCTTGGCAGGGTCACAGTGGAACCATCCGCTAGTGTAAGTAGGTCTTTGTCCAAAGGTTGGACAGGTATTGAAGAATTCCTTGTACCAAGATCCCATGATGTTGCAGTGTCTGACAGATGTGATAAATGGTTTTGAAAACCGTCAAATTGAAGAATGAGACGCTTATGCAACATATGGTTTTCTAGTAAATGGTTCTACTGTGAGCCCACCTCCTCCTGCTTGGACTCACCTGCCAACAGTACATAAGCCACGTCTCTGGCCATATGCTGTACTTTCTACAAGATTGATGGACTGAACACATCAATTCCAGGTTGAGGGACTGATTACCTCAAACTATTCCTCTCCTTACACCTTCCTTCTTTGCATTGGACTGATGAAGCCACTGTGTGGCAAAACGTTTCCTCAGTAAGATTCCCATATGTTGCATAAGTGTCTCATTTTTCAACTTGTCGGTTTTCAAAACTATTTATAAAGTGAATTAAATACTTTAACTTGCATGACCCTTTGCAACATTTTTTACTCATAAAAATTATTTTAATTGTTACTAAGTGTGATAAATACAAACCGAAAAGCAACTAGACAGATTTTAATGAAATTAGCCATTTTAACAACATTGAGTTAATGCATTTTGTTAGTTGGGTTAATAAGGCCCACCTCTTCAACCCATCAAGGGACCTAGGATATCACAACTCTTCATCCTTACAAATGCCCTTGGACCATGGTAACCCCTAAGCCCAACAAATATCTTCAGACTATAGTAACCCTTCAACTCACCCATGGTCCTTGATCTTTATAGCCCCTTTGCCCAACAGCTGCACTTGAACTGTGGCACCTCTTCTGAATATTTGCTCACATACTGTTGCTAAACTTCAGCTCCCCAACTTCTCGTGAACTGTTGCAACCTCAGCTCAACATTGGAACCCTTCAGTCTAACAAGAGCTCTTAGACTTCTGAAATCCTGAACCGAACAACTTCTTTAGGACTTTCATACCCTTCAACCCAACAGTACTGTTAGGGCCATTGTAACCATTAACCCAACAACAGCTCTAGGATCATTACAGTCCTTCAGCCCAACAACAGCTCTAGGATTGTTGCAGCTCTTCAACCCAACAACAGCTCTGGGACCATTGCAGTCCTTCAACCCAACAACAGCCCGAGAACAATCACAAGTCAACTTGATAACAGCACAACTGCCATAATATAACTGTTTTTCCTTTATTTTGTTACTCTTTAATTTGTTTTTTTTGTTCATAGTATGCATGTTCAAATTTTAGGCATATTTTTGTTTAAAAAAAAATAATCTTATGGCTGAAAATATTTTTATTAACACAACATCCATCTCCCACCAAGGCAGGATGACCCAAAAAAGAAGAAACTTAAAGGTTTTCTTCTTCTTACATTTAGTATGTATTCAGGAGAAGGGGGTTACTAGCCCCTTGCTCCTGGCATTGTATTCACCTCTTACAACACACATGACTTATGGAGGAAGGATTCTTCTCTACTTCCCCATGGAGGACTGGAAATATATGGTAGTATTAATCACACCCACTAAAGGAAAAATTGCTAGCTGAGTTTTCCTCTCCACTTGCATTTTTGTGTATATTGCAACCACTTACAAATTCTTATGTACTTTTGCAGGCCTTCATGTTACTAGAAGACCTAGGAACAAAAGTTAAAAGCACATCATCTAGAAAGCGCACCCATAAAGATGAAAATGAACGTGAAAAAGATAGCAAAAGGGCGAGGGTCAAAGATGAAAAGGAATCTTCATCGGATACTAAAGCCACTCATCCACCATCATCTGGACCAAATAATACAGTTAGTCCTGGACAGATTCAAGCTCAGCAGGTAAGCTAAACTAAGAAAGTAAAATTTACAAATCACTTCATACATTGTAGTTATCCTATTGTTTTTGAGATTTCTCTTTTAGATCAGATTTTTCAGTTAACTGGAATCTTAATGAATAAAATTGCTATTTTTTCATCCAATAACTACGAATATTGTAGTTTTAAATTAATGTGAGGGCACTAATATATAATTATATTTATAATATGATTTTCTTTTGAATATTATGATTTTTTTAAAAATCTTTAATTCTTTAAAGAAACTGCAGTGGACCCCTGGTTTTCAGCCGGTGCAGAAATCATACAATTTGGATTTCGAGCACATTTTTCGGCGAAATTTCCCACTCGGGTTTTGTACATAGGCTCGGAAATCGACAGAACCAGATGCGTCTGCCTGGGCTGCTCATACGTTCATGACTCACTCTAGGGCACATTAAATGTGTTATATTAGGTTAATATAGACATTTTCATTAATCTATGATATTTTCTTCAAAATTATGTAAAAAACACATTACATAGCATATACAGTGGACCCTTGGTTTTTGTTTTTAATCCATTACAGAGAGACCGGCGAAAACTGAAATAATTTTCTCTATAAGAAATAATGTAAATCCAGTTAATCCATTCCAGACACCCAGAAGTATTAACAAAAAAATTTTTTTTATTTCTTTAAAATTTTCCTAAAATGGGACATGGCATTGTCATTGTAAAAGTCGCCGGCACGGAATGCAGCAGATTTCTCAGGGTGATGTTCCTCCACAAATGAATGCACCCTACTCCACATTGCACAAATCTCCTTAATCTCTGAAGAAGGCACCTTCTTCCATCTCTCTCCCTCCTCCTCTGAAGCAATTTCATGAGCTGTGGTTTGTTGCTGTTGCAGATGAATCTCTTGCAGCTCATCAGTGGTTACCTCTTGATTCTGGTCCTCCACCAACTCTTCTACATCCTGGCTACTCACATCCAACCCCATGGAATTCCCCAATGCCACAGTACTTTCCACAACAGGCAGAGGGTCGACAGGGCCAGCCCCAAACCCTTCAAAATTCCTCTCTTGGACACAATCTGGCCACAATTTTCTCCAAGCAGAGTTCATCGTCCTGGAAGTCACTCCCTGCCAAGCCTTATCTATAAGGCTTGGATACTGAGGATACTGAAGTGATCCCTCCAGAACTCTCTTAGGGTCAGTTCAGAGTCTGAGGTTATGTCAAAGCACCTTTGAAACATTGCTTTGGTGTACAGTTTTTTGAAGTTTGCAATGATCTGCTGGTCCATGGGCTGGATGAGAGGAGCGGTGTTAGGAGGCAACAACTTCACTGTTACAAAACTGAATTCCTTAGACAATTGGTCTTCCAAGTCTGGAGGATGAGCCAGAAGGAGCATTGTCCATTAACAGGAGGCACTGGAGTAGCAATTTATTATCCAGGAGGTATTTCTTCACACTCAGGCCAAACACTTCATTGAACCATTCCAGGAAAATTTCCCTCGTGACCCATGCCCTACTGTTAGCCTTCCACATCTCACACAATTTACTCTTGATGACACTGTTTTTCTTGAACACACTGGGATTTTCAGAGTGATACACCAGTAAAGGCTTCACTTTGAAATTCCCACTAGCATTACCACACAACAAGAGAGTTAGCCTGTCTTTCTAAGGCTTGTGTCCTGGGAGTGCGTTTTCCTCCTGTGTGATGTAGGTCCTCTTTGGCATTTTCTTCCAAAACAGGCCTGTTTCATCACAATTGAACACTTGTTGGGGTTGGAATTTTTCAGCCTGTATATACAGTGGACCCTCAGGTAATGATGTCATCGGATAACGAAAAAATCGGATAGCAACATGTTTTTGTGTCAAAATATTGGCTTGGTTACCAAAAACGAACTTGGTTAAGGACATTCGTCGCGAACGTGTCTGCGTGGCCTGAGCGGGCCCGGCCACTCCATGTACAGCTAGTGTGCCATTGTTTATAAGCCAGTGAGGACGATTCCACGCGTACATGTGATATATCTTGAATTACATATTCCATCGTTTTTAGTGCTTGTAACTGCTAAATAAGCCACCATGGGGCCAAAGAAAGCTTCTAGTGCCAGCCCTGTGGTAAAGAGGGTAAGAAATACTATTGAATTGAAGAAAGAGATCATCGCAAAATACAAAAGTGGAGTGCATGTCTCCGAGTTGGCCAGGTTATATAACAAACCCCATTCAGCCATCGCTACTATCTTGGCGAACAAAAAGGCAGTCAAAGAGGCTGTTGTTGTGAAAGGTGCAAGTATACTTACAAAACAGAGATTGCAAATACTCGAAGATGTGGAGAGACTGTTGTTGGTGTGGATCAACGAGAAACAATTATCAGGAGATAGTGTTTCTCAGTGAAAAGGCAAGGCAGTTGCATGCGGATCTCATTAAGAAAATGCCTCCAAGTATTGCTCATATTGATGAATTTAAGGCCAGCAAAGGCTGGTTTGAGAGATTTAAGAATCGTAGTGGCATACAGTGTGATAAGGCATGGTGAGGCTGCCAGTTCTGACAAAAATCGGCTGAAAAATATGTGCAGGACTTTAAGGGGTACATAGAGGCTGAACAATTAAAACCCCAACAAGTGTTCAGTTGTGACAAAACAGGCCTGTTTAGGAAGAAAATGCCAAACAGGACCTACATTACTCAGGAGGAAAACTCAGTCCCAGGACACAAGCCTATGAAAGACAGGGTAACTCAAGTTTTGTAGTAATACTAGTGAGGGTTGCAAAGTGAAGCCTTTACTTGTGTATCACTCTGAAACTCCCAGTGTGTTCAAGAAAAACAGTTTTGTCAAGACTAATTTGTGTGTGATGTGGAGAGCAAACAGTAAGGCATGGATCACTAGGGACATTTTCCTCGATTGGTTCTATGACATGTTTGGCCCCAGTGTGAAAAAATACCGCCTGGAAAATAAATTGCCACTCCAGTGCTTCCTGTTAATGGACAGTGCTCCTGCTCATCCTCAAGACTTGGAAGAGTGAATTGTGAGGGAGTTTAGTTTTATCAAAGTCAAGTTTTTACCTCCTAACACCACTCTTCACCTCCAGCCCATGGACCAGCAGCTCATTTCAAACTTCAAAAAACTCTACACCAAAGCAGTGTTTCAAAAGTGCTTTGAAGTGACCTCAGACACTGAATTGACCCTAAGAGAGTTCTGGAAGATCACTTCAGTATCCTCAGTTGCATAAACCTTATGGTAAGGCTTGGGAGGGAGTGACTTCCAGGACTTTGAACTCTGCTTGGAGAAAACTGTGGCCAGAATGTGTACAAGAGAGGGATTTTGAAGGGTTTGGGGCTAACCTTGAGGAGCCTATGCCAGTTTGGAATCTATTGTGGCATTGGGGAAGTTCATGGGGTTGAAGATTAGTGGCAAGGATGTGGAAGAGTTGCTGGAGGACGACGATGAAGAGCTAACCGCTACAGAGCTGCAAGAGCTTGAGGTGCAACAGTAACAGACCACAGTTCAGGAATTTCCTTCAGAGGAGGAGGAAGAGAGATGGAGGAAGTTGCCTTCATCAAAGATTAAGAACATTTGTACAATGTGGACAAAGGTGCAAGCATTTATGGAATAACATTACTCTGACACAGGTGTTGCAGGCAACATGTACAATGACAATATTGTGTCTCATTTTAGGGAAACCTTAAAGAGACACCAAAAACAGAGCTCTCTGGACAGATTTTTGGTACAACAGGGGCCCAGTGGCTCTCAAGCTGGTCCTAGCAGCATTAAAAAACAAAGAAGGGAGGTAACTCCAGAAAAGGACTTGTTACCTAAAGTCCTTCCAAACAATTGTAAATACCTCCATCCTCTGCTCTCCTCCCATCTCATCACTCATCAATAAGTCCTCAATAAAGGTAGGTGTGATTTCTGTATTGTTTATTCTGCATGTCTCATTGTTTTCTGTGTAGGGAAATGTATATTTCATGTAAAAAAATTATTTTGTTTTAATACTTTTGGGAGTCTGGAACGGATTAATTGGATTTCCATTATTTCTTATGGGTAAAACTAATTCGGATAATGAACAAAATCGGTTAAAGACAAGCTCTCTGGAACGGATTAATGTCATTACCCGAGGGTCCACTGTATACACCTAGGATGTAGTCCCTCTGGGACTACAAATAAATACTACTCACCAACAAGAGTCTTCAATAAAGGTATGTAATGTTCATTTATCATTAAAATTAGTCATTTACAGTGGACCCTCAGTTAACGCCTTAATCCGTTCCAGAGAGCTACCCTTTAACCGATTTAGCCTTAAACCGAATTATTTTTTCCCATGAGAAATAAAGGAAATCCAATTAATCTGTTCCAGACACTCAAAAATATTAAACAAAATAATTTTTTACATGAAATATACATTTCCCTACACAGAAAACAATGATACATGAAAAATAAAACAATAATAACATCACACTTACCTTTATTGTGGACTTGTTGATGAGTGATGAGACAGGAGGAGGGCAGAGGATGAAGGTGTTATAGTGTTTGGAAGGGGAATCCCCTTCCATAAAGACTTCAGGTAATAAGTCCTTTTCTGGCTTGTGTCCTGGGAGTGCCTTTTCCTCCTGAGTAATGTAGGTCCTGTTTGGCATTTTCTTCTTAAACAGGCTTGTTGGGGTTTTAATTTTTCAGCTTCTATGTACCCCTTAAAGTCCTGCACATATTTTTCAGCTGCTTTTTTGTCAGAACTGGCAGCCTCACCATGCCTTATCATACCATACCACCATCACAACCACTGCCACCCTCTGCCCCCACCACTACTACCCTCTGCCACCACCACTACTACCCTCTGCCTCCACCACTACTACCCTCTACCACCTTCACAACCACTACCACCCTCTACCACCATCACAATTACTACCACCCTCTACCACCACCACTACAACCCTCTACCACCACCACTACAACCCTCTACCATCACCACTACCACCCTCTACCACCATAACAATTGCTACCACCATAACAATTGCTACCACCCTCTACCACCACCACTACAACCCTCTACCACCATCACTACCACCCTCTACCACCCTCCACCACCACCACTTTCGTATTTTTCTACAAACTTTTTCTTAAATTATGTGTGTTTCTCACATTCTTTACCATAGGGCTGGCACTAGAAGCTTTCTTGGGGCCCATGGTGGCTTATTTAGCAGTTACAAGCACCAAAAACTATGGAATAATACAACGTATATCGCATGTACACGAGGAATTGTCCTCACTGGCTTTGTAAACAATGGTACACTGGCTGGTACACGGAGTGAGTGGCCGGGCCCGCTCAGGGTGCCGTGCCGACACGTTCAGGATGAAAGCTCCTAACCGAGTTTTTAGGTGTTACCCGAGCCAATTTTTTTTACGCCAAAGCGAGGCGTTATCCAATTTTAGCATTAGCCGATGCCGCTGTTAACTGAGAGTCCACTGTATATTTATTTCACATTGTTTTCTGTGTGTAAAACTATAGTTATTCTCTATAAAATGTATATTTTGTTAATATTTTTGGTGTCTGAAACGGATTAATTGGATTTGCATTATTTCTTATGGGAAATATTCGGTCTTCGGCCATTTCATATTTTGGCCAACCTTCTGGAATTGATTAATTACGAAAACTGGGGCTTTACTGTAGTATCATTCTGATGTTTTAAATTTTTTTTTTTATAAAATTCAAAAGTGTTTTTTCTTTTTTAACGCTGACCATCTTCTGCTGATGTAGGATGATCTAAAAAAAATGCATTCACCCTTATTCATTTGATAGATGTCATGCCAAAAGTCTTCATTCATATTTTTGTATTTGCCTCTTAATACTCACCTGTGTGAGGTAGCAGGGATCGATTCTCAGATCCTGGCCCTGCCTCTTAACTTGTCACTCTTCAGATTCACTCTCTCTTAGCCTCGTGGGCCCTGTTACCTGGAGTTTACCCGGAAAGGGTTTTGGGGGTCAAAGCCCCTGCGGCTCGGTCTGAGACCAGGCCTCATAGTGGATCAGGGTCTGAGCAACTAGGTTGTTACCTGGTCTTGAAACTCTGTTTGGAGCCTGCCTCCACCACTTCTCACCAAGATCATTGTACTTCTAGATCACTTCTGATCACATCCCTGTGGCTCATCTGAGCATTTTTTTCCGACTGTGTCTCTGGATTTCCATTTCTTGCCTCTCAAACAGCCTATACCTTATCAGTTCCCCTGAGTATTTTGTATTTGTCATATTTTCTACTGGTTGTTCTGTCCTCTAATGTTGTTAGGTCTAATTACGTAGCCTTTTCTCGTAGCTGATACCCCGAGCTCGAGCAATCCTTGTTGCATACTTCAGCACCTCTTGTTTCTTAGCGTGTTTTTTTTTGAGTGCAGGTTACGTTCCTGAAAAATGTGCTACCAGTGAATTGACTGAGGTTGAGAAACTGATTATTTCCTATTCTACGGTATTCCATTTATGTCTCTGTATTGAACTGATAAAACCACAGGTTGGCAAAAAATCTACAAAATAAAGATAACCAGATGTTGCATGTGTGTCTAATTCATCATTTTACTCTTTAGGAGAATAAGGATATCTTCCTTGAGCAACCTAATGCAAACAAACCAAAATTAGTTGGGTGTTATTTTCACAGATCAAGGATATCATGGCTAAAGCTCAGGCTGTTATTGAAGAGAGAAAGAAAGCTATGGCAAACCTTCAAACTTCTGAGCCAAAGCCAACAACTAATGGTGCAGGTAAGGCCTTGACATTCTTCTCAAGGTTTGACAGTACATGTTTACTCCCTCACTTTATATGGGTTAGTTTTATACACATATTCATTGTTGTGCAGTGTCCCATTTCTGTCAGTCACTCCATATGAGCAATATACCTTTGCTTTAGGTGATTTGTGTGAGTTGCAGTATAGAACAATCTTCTTATGGGGAATTACACCTGTGTGTAATTTAGAATGCCAGGAATACCACTTTTTTGTGAGGACCTCATGTATGTAGTCATTAGATCTGTAAAACAAGACTCCAGTCACAAGGGAAATAATAATGTTGAAAAACTTAAGGTTGAGGGGGAGGGGAGTTTGTTAATGTAAATAAAAAATGAAAACTTGGTAGTCATTGTTATAAATTTGTTTTACTTAATAATCATTCCTTGTTTTCTATATATAGTAAACTCAGTTTAATAGAATTTGAAAATACTGGACGAAATTTGCTGGGTCAGTTGATATAGAAACAAATGGACAAAGTTCCGTTAGTGTACAAAAATATCTGTTATTGTTAAGATCATGGCAAAACAGTTCCATCTTTAATTACCACAATCACTATTACCAGCTACCTACTCCTCCCTCTTAGTCCTTTAAAGGGAAAGTTTACTATATTTCTTTTCTTTTCTTCTTTCAATGCACCAGCCATATCCCACTTAGGCAGGGTGGAACTTGACAGAGTTCCACATCAGAGACTATTGAGGAGACTTAGGGCACACGGAATAGGAGGAGAAATTTTTTCCTGGGTAGAGGCATGGTTGACAAATAGGCAGCAGAGAGTTTGCATAAATGGGGGAGAAATCAGAATGGGGGCACGTCACAAGTGGTGTTCCACAGAGGTCAGTGTTGGGCCACTTGTTGTTTACAATCTACATAAACGACATAAATGAGGGAATAAATAGCGACATAAGCAAATTTGTTGATGACACCAAAATAGGCCGTCCAGTTCATTCTAATGAGGACAGAGCACTCCAGGATGATTTGAATAGACTGATGCAGTGGTCGGAGAAGTGGCAGATGCAGTTTAATATAGACAGATTCAAAGTTCTAAATGTTGGACAGGAAAATAACCATGTCACATATAAACTAAATAATGTAGATCTTAATATTACGGATTGCGAAAATGATTTAGAAGTTCTGGTTAGCAGTAATCTGAAACCAAGACAACAGTTTACCTGGAGTTTACTTGGAGAGGATTTCGGGGGTCAATGCCCCCACAGCTCGGTCTGAGACCAGGCCTCATGGTGGATCTGGGTCTGATCAACCAGGCTGTTACTGCTGGCCGCATGCAAGCTGATGTACGAACCAAAGCCCAGTTGGTCAGGTACTGACTTTAGGTCCTTGTCCAGTGCCTTCCTGAAGACAGCCAGGGGTCTATTGGTAATCTCCCTTATGTATGCTGGGAGGCAATTGAACAGTCTTGGGCCCCGTACACTTATCATGTTGTCTCTCAGTGTACTCGTGGCGCCCCTGCTTTTCATCGGGGGAATGTTGCATCTCCTGCCGAGTCTTTTGCTTTCATAGGGAGTGATTTTCATGTGCAGGTTTGGTACCAGTCCCTCCAGGACATTCCAAGTGTATATTATCGTGTATCTCTCTCACCACCTGCATTCCACGGAATACAGATCAAGGACCTTCAACCGTTCCCAGTAATTTAGGTGCCTTATCATATTTATGTGCGCCATGTAAGTTCTTTGTACACTCTCCAGGTCTGCAATGTCGCCAGCCTTGAACGAGGCCGTTAGTGTACAGCAGTATTCCAGCCTAGAGAGAACAAGCGACTTGAAGAGAATCATCATGGGCTTGGCGTCCCTAATTTTGAAGGCTCTCATTATCCATCCTGTAATTTTCTTAGCATATGAGGTAGATACATTGCTGTGGTCTTTGAAGGCGAGTTCCTCTGACATTATCACTCCCAGGTCCATCACATTACTTTTCCGCTCTATTGTACGGTTAGAATTTGTTGTATACCCTGACACATTTTTAATTTCTTCAAGTTTCCCATATCTGAGTAGTTGAAATTTCTCCTCATTGAACTTCGTATTAAACCATACCCCCGGCCGGGATTGAACCCGCGGTCATAGAGTCTCAAAACTCCAGCCCGTCGCGTTAGCCACTAGACCAGCTAGCCACAATAAGATTCATCCAACTAGGTATATTTCTACACCATAGGAAAGTTAGCACAGGCACCTCTGTGACCACAAATGCAAGTTTTTACAGACGAATCTCCAGCTAGCGTGGCCGTGACGAACTCTAGCTCAAGTCCCTTCACTGCCGTCAACATGACTCAAGAAATCGTAATGACACGATTGCAAATAAACCATACCCCCGGCCGGGATTGAACCCGCGGTCATAGAGTCTCAAAACTCCAGCCCGTCGCGTTAGCCACTAGACCAGCTAGCCACAATAAGATTCATCCAACTAGGTATATTTCTACACCATAGGAAAGTTAGCACAGGCACCTCTGTGACCACAAATGCAAGTTTTTACAGACGAATCTCCAGCTAGCGTGGCCGTGACGAACTAGCATCTCACAGTGGGACTAGCATCTCACAGTGCATAAGTGTTCGCAATAAAGCTAACAAAATCCTTGGCTTCATAGCAAGAAGTGTAAATAATAGAAGTCCTCAGGTTGTTCTTCAACTCTATATATCTTTGGTTAGGCCTCATTTAGATTATGCTGCGTAGTTCTGGTCACTGTATTACAAAATGGATATAAATGCACTGGAAAATGTACAAAGGAGGATGACAAAGTTGATTCCATGTATCAGAAATCTTCCCTATGAGGATAGACTGAGGGCCCTGAATCTGCACACTCTAGAAAGGCATAGAATTAGTCGGACTTGAGTCCTGGAAATGGGAAGTACAATGCCTGCACTTTAAAGGAGGGGTTTGGGATATTGGCAGTTTGGAGGGATATGTTGTGTATCTTTATATGTGTATGCTTCTAAACTGTTGTATTCTGAGCACCTCTGCAAAAACAGTGATAATGTGCGAGTGTGGTGAAAGTGTTGAATGATGATGAAAGTATTTTCTTTTTGGGGATTTTCTTTCTTTTTTTGGGTCACCCTGCCTCGGTGGGAGACGGCCGACTTGTTGAAAAAAAAAAAAAAATGATTGAGGTGTAGAAATGGAAAACAGGAATTAATAAAAGGGATGTAAATAGCATGCTAAAAATATCTAACATAGACAGAACTCACAGCAGTGGTTTTAAATTGGAAAAATTCAGATTCAGGAGGATATAGGAAAGCACTGGTTTATAGAGTTGTGAATGAGTGGAACAAACTCCCGAGTACCGTCATAGAAGCTAAGATGTTGTGTAGTTTCAAAAATAGGCTGGATAAATACATGAGTGGGTGTGAGTTGGACCTAACTAGCTTGTGCTACTGGGTCAGATGCTGTGCTCCTCCTTTAAGTGACGTGTCTGACCTCACTTGGTCAGTGAGCTTATGCCGGTAGGAGAATTGGACCTGCCTCGCATCGGCTAGTAGGCCTGTTGCAGCGTTCCTTCTTTCTCATGTTCTTATATTTATTTCATTTTTTTTTATTAACACACGGGCCGATTCCCACCAAGGCAGGGTGGCCCAAAAAAGAAAAACTTTCACCATCATTCACTCCATCACTGTCTTGCCAGAAGGGTGCTTTACACTACAGTTTTTAAACTGCAACATTAACACCCCTCCTTCAGAGTGCAGGCACTGTACTTCCCGTCTCCAGGACTCAAGTCCGGCCTGCCGGTTTTCCTGAATCCCTTCATAAATGTTACTTTGCTCACACTCCAACAGCACGTCAAGTATTAAAAACCATTTGTCTCTATTCACTCCTATCAAACATGCTCACGCATGCCTGCTGGAAGTCCAAGCCCCTCGCACACAAAACCTCCTTTACCCCCTCCCTCCAACCTTTCCTAGTCCAACCCCTACCCCTGCCTTCCTTCCACTACAGACTGATACACTCTTGAAGTCATTCTGTTTCACTCCATTCTCTCTACATGTCCGAACCACCTCAACAACCCTTCCTCAGCCCTCTGGACAACAGTTTTGGTAATCCCGCACCTCCTCCTAACTTTCAAACTACGAATTCTCTGCATTATATTCACACCACACATTGCCCTCAGACATGACATCTCCACTGCCTCCAGCCTTCTCCTCACTGCAACATTCATCACTCATGCTTCACACCCATATAAGAGCGTTGGTAAAACTATACTCTCATACATTCCCCTCTTTGCCTCCAAGGACAAAGTTCTTTGTCTCCACAGACTCCTAAGTGCACCACTCACCCTTTTCCCCTCATCAATTCTATCATTCACCTCATCTTTCATAGACCCATCCCCTGACACATCTACTCCCAAATATCTGAATACATTCATCTCCTCCATACTCTCTCCCTCCAATCTGATATCCAATCTTTCATCACCTAATCTTTTTGTTATCCTCATAACCTTACTCTTTCCTGTATTCACTTTTAATTTTCATCTTTTGCATACCCTACCAAATTCATCCACCAAGCTCTGCAACTTCTCTTCAGAATCTCCCAAGAGCACAGTGTCATCAGCAAAGAGCAACTGTGACAACTCCCACTTTATGTGCGATTCTTTATCTTTTAACTCCACGCCTCTTGCCAAGACCCTTGCATTTACTTCTCTTACAACCCCATCTATAAATATATTAAACAACCATGGTGACATCACACATCCTTGTCTAAGGCCTACTTTTACTGGGAAATAATTTCCCTCTTTCCTATGTACTCTAACTTGAGCCTCACTATCCTCGTAAAAACTCTTCACTGCTTTCAGTAACCTACCTCCTACACCATACACCTGCAACATCTGCCACATTGCCCCCCTATCCACCCTGTCATATGCCTTTTCCAAATCCGTAAATGCCACAAAAGCCTCTTTAGCCTTATCTAAATACTGAAGGGGGTAGGGGAGTTTCGGTGGGGGGAAATAAATGGGATTAAATCTGGAGTATCTGAGAGAGTTAGAGCAAAGGAAGAGATAGCAGTAATGTTGAATGATCAGTTATGGAAGGAGAAAAGAGAATATGAATGTGTAAATTCAAGAATTATGTGGATTAAAGTAAAGGTTGGATGCGAGAAGTGGGTCATAATAAGCGTGTATGCACCTGGAGAAGAGAGGAATGCAGAGGAGAGAGAGAGATTTTGGGAGATGTTAAGTGAATGTATAGGAGCCTTTGAACCAAGTGAGAGAGTAATTGTGGTAGGGGACCTGAATGCTAAAGTAGGAGAAACTTTTAGAGAGGGTGTGGTAGGTAAGTTTGGGGTGCCAGGTGTAAATGATAATGGGAGCCCTTTGATTGAACTTTGTATAGAAAGGGGTTTAGTTATAGGTAATACATATTTTAAGAAAAAGAGGATAAATAAGTATACAAGATATGACAGTAGTTTTTTGGATTATGTATTGGTAGATAAAAGACTGTTGAGTAGACTTCAGGATGTACATGTTTATAGAGGGGCCACAGATATATCAGATGACTTTCTAGTTGTGGCTACACTGAGAGTAAAAGGTAGATGGGATACAAGGAGAATAGAAGCATCAGGGAAGAGAGAGGTGAAGGTTTATAAACTAAAAGAGGAGGCAGTTAGGGTAAGATATAAACAGCTATTGGAGGATAGATGGGCTAATGAGAGCATAGGCAATGGGGTCGAAGAGGTATGGGGTAGGTTTAAAAATGTAGTGTTAGAGTGTTCAGCAGAAGTTTGTGGTTACAGGAAAGTGGGTGCGGGAGGGAAGAGGAGCGATTGGTGGAATGATGATGTGAAGAGAGTAGTAAGGGAGAAAAAGTTAGCATATGAAAAGTTTTTACAAAGTAGAAGTGATGCAAGGAGGGAAGAGTATATGGAGAAAAAGAGAGAGGTTAAGAGAGTGGTGAAGCAATGTAAAAAGAGAGCAAATGAGAGAGTGGGTGAGATGTTATCAACATATTTTGTTGAAAATAAGAAAAAGTTTTGGAGTGAGATTAACAAGTTAAGAAAGCCTAGAGAACAAATGGATTTGTCAGTTAAAAATAGGAGAGGAGAGTTATTAAATGGAGAGTTAGAGGTATTGGGAAGATGGAGGGAATATTTTGAGGAATTGTTAAATGTTGATGAAGATAGGGAAGCTGTGATTTCGTGTATAGGGCAAGGAGGAACAACATCTTGTAGGAGTGAGGAAGAGCCAGTTGTGAGTGTGGGGGAAGTTCGTGAGGCAGTAGGTAAAATGAAAGGGGGTAAGACAGCCGGGATTGATGGGATAAAGATAGAAATGTTAAAAGCAGGTGGGGATATAGTTTTGGAGTGGTTGGTGCAATTATTTAATAAATGTATGGAAGAGGGTAAGGTACCTAGGGATTGGCAGAGAGCATGCATAGTTCCTTTGTATAAAGGCAAAGGGGATAAAAGAGAGTGCAAAAATTATAGGGGGATAAGTCTGTTGAGTACCTGGCAAAGTGTATGGTAGAGTTATTATTGAAAGAATTAAGAGTAAGACGGAGAATAGGATAGCAGATGAACAAGGAGGCTTTAGGAAAGGTAGGGGGGTGTGTGGACCAGGTGTTTACAGTGAAACATATAAGTGAACAGTATTTAGATAAGGCTAAAGAGGTCTTTGTGGCATTTATGGATTTGGAAAAGGTGTATGACAGGGTGGATAGGGGGGCAATGTGGCAGATGTTGCAGGTGTATGGTGTAGGAGGTAGGTTACTGAAAGCAGTGAAGAGTTTTTACGAGGATAGTGAGGCTCAAGTTAGAGTATGTAGGAAAGAGGGAAATTATTTCCCAGTAAAAGTAGGCCTTAGACAAGGATGTGTGATGTCACCGTGGTTGTTTAATATATTTATAGATGGGGTTGTAAGAGAAGTAAATGCGAGGGTCTTGGCAAGAGGCGTGGAGTTAAAAGATAAAGAATCACACATAAAGTGGGAGTTGTCACAGTTGCTCTTTGCTGATGACACTGTGCTCTTGGGAGATTCTGAAGAGAAGTTGCAGAGATTGGTGGATGAATTTGGTAGGGTGTGCAAAAGAAGAAAATTAAAAGTGAATACAGGAAAGAGTAAGGTTATGAGGATAACAAAAAGATTAGGTGATGAAAGATTGGATATCAGATTGGAGGGAGAGAGTATGGAGGAGGTGAATGTATTCAGATATTTGGGAGTGGACGTGTCAGCGGATGGGTCTATGAAAGATGAGGTGAATCATAGAATTGATGAGGGGAAAAGGGTGAGTGGTGCACTTAGGAGTCTGTGGAGACAAAGAACTTTGTCCTTGGAGGCAAAGAGAGGAATGTATGAGAGTATAGTTTTACTAACGCTCTTATATGGGTGTGAAGCATGGGTGATGAATGTTGCAGCGAGGAGAAGGCTGGAGGCAGTGGAGATGTCATGTCTGAGAGCAATGTGTGGTGTGAATATAATGCAGAGAATTCGTAGTTTGAAAGTTAGGAGGAGGTGCGGGATTACCAAAACTGTTGTCCAGAGGGCTGAGGAAGGGTTGTTGAGGTGGTTCGGACATGTGGAGAGAATGGAGCGAAAGAGAATAACTTCAAGAGTGTATCAGTCTGTAGTGGAAGGAAGGCGGGGTAGGGGTCGGCCTAGGAAAGGTTGGAGGGAGGGGGTAAAGGAGGTTTTGTGTGCGAGGGGCTTGGACTTCCAGCAGGCATGCGTGAGCGTGTTTGATAGGAGTGAATGGAGACAAATGGTTTTTAGTACTTGACGTGCTGTTGGAGTGTGAGCAAAGTAACATTTATGAAGGGGTTCAGGGAAACCGGCAGGCCGGACTTGAGTCCTGGAGATGGGAAGTACAGTGCCTGCACTCTGAAGGAGGGGTGTTAATGTTGCAGTTTAAAAACTGTAGTGTAAAGCACCCTTCTGGCAAGACAGTGATGGAGTGAATGATGGTGAAAGTTTTTCTTTTTCGGGCCACCCTGCCTTGGTGGGAATCGGCCAGTGTGATAATAAAAAAAATAATTATATGTTTCACTGTAAACACCTGGTCCACACACCCCCTACCTTATATATATACAGGAGAAAGAGATACTAGCCCATTGCTCCCAGCATTTTAGCTGCCTCTTATGACACACATGGCTTAGGGAGGAAGAATTCTATTCCACTTCCCCATGGAGATAGGAAATAAACCAGAACAGGAACTAGTAAGAAAATAGAAGAAAACCCGGAGGGGTGTGTATATATATATGCTTGTACATGTAAGTGTAGTTTGACCTAAGTGTAAGTAGAAGTAGCAAGACGTACCTGAAATCTTTCATGTTTATAAGACAGAAAATAGACACTAGCAATCCTTCCATCACATAAAACAATTACAGGCTTCTGTTTTACACTCACTTGGCAGGACGGTAGTACCTTCCTGGGCAGTTGCTGTATACTGACCAACTACCTACCTTTAGTATATTGTATATTTTCTTAACCCTTTCAGGGTTCATCCCGTAGATCTACCGCTTTGAAGCCAGGGTCCAAGCTGTAGATCTATGCCATGAGCTCAGCTCACTCATAACCTGTGAGCAGTAAATTTGGGCCTAGATATGAGAGATATCTGTGAGGTAAGTGTGCACCACATAAAACAAATCCTGCAGCACACAGTACATAATGAAAGAAAAAAAATCTGCGACTGTAATTTTGGATTAAAACAGTGACTTTGCGGTGTTTTTCGTATGTTTTTTACAATTGTATTTGTTATTTCTTGGTCTCATTTGATAGTCTGGAAGATATATTACAAATAGAGATGATTTTGATTGGTTTTAGTATTGAAAATGGCTTGAAACTGAGGTCAAAGTAGTGGAAATGTTAAATTTTTGCCGATATTCAAGAGTAAACAAATGACGTCACAAGTCTAATACTCGTCAGCTGTTGGGTCCAATATACGTTTACAAACATGCTGATATTATTTATACAATTATTACAACATTGCATAAAAGTAAATTTTCTATTTTTTGGTGTGAATAAAAATTCATTATGTAAATAAAAAATCAAAATGAAATTCGTTTGTAAAGCCTGGAAACGTAACTAATGAACAGAGAAAATGTTGGTTTAGTGCCAGGAATGCCCGCATTGTTCATTCTGGACCCTTTTTTGAAATTGGAATACATGTATTTTGAACTTTGTGTTAAATTGGTCAAATTACTAATTTTCAATCACTTTATTAGGTAGTTGAAACAGTTGACTGGGAGATTTCCTGTGCTTAGTAAAATAGAAGCAATACAGTGGACCCCCGCATAGCGATATTAATCCGTGCAAGAGAGCTCATTGTTATGCGAAATTATCGTTATGCGAATGAATTTTCCCCATAAGAAATAATGGATATCAAATTAATCCGTGCAAGACACCCAAAAGTCTGAAAAAAAAATTTTACCACATGAAATATACATTTTCCTACACACAAAGAGAAGGATACATGCACAATAGTAGAGTAGTACATGCACAATATATATTGTGCATGTACTACTCTACTAAATGAAGAATAAATGACACTTACCTTTATTGAAGATGCAGCAATGACTGATGAGACACTGTCCTGGGAGTGCCTTTTCCTCCTGAGTACTGTAGGTCCTGTTTGGCATTTTCTTCCAGAACAGGCCTTATCACACTGTGTATGCCACTATGATTCTTAAATCTCTCAAACCAACCTTTGCTGGCTTTAAATTCACCAATATGAGCACTAGTTCCAGGCATTTTTCCCTGTTCACCTGGGTGTTAGTCGACTGGTGTGGGTTGCATCCTGGGAGACAAGTTTAAGGACCCCAATGGAAATAAGTTAGACAGTCTTCGATGGCACTGACTTTTTTGGGTTATCCTGGGTGGCTAACCCTCTGGGGTTAATTGTTTCTTGGTATTCTCAATAAGCCACACCAACAACGGTGCTACAGCAGCAGCAGCAGCAGCTGACAGTGCTACAGCAGCAGCAGACGATGCTACAGCAGCAGCAGATGATGCTACAGCAGCAGCAGCAGACGATGCTACAGCAGCAGCAGACGGTACTACTGCAGCAGCAGCAGCTGACGGTGGTACAGCAGCAGCAGCAGCTGACAGTGCTACAGCAGCAGCAGACGATGCTACAGCAGCAGCAGACGGTACTACAGCAGCAGCAGCAGCAGCTGACGGTGGTACAACAGCAGCAGCAGCTGACAGTGCTACAGCAGCAGCAGACGATGCTACAGCAGCAGCAGACGGTACTACAGCAGCAGCAGCAGCAGCTGACGGTGCTACAGCAGCAGCAGCAGCAGCAGCTGACAGTGCAGCAGCTGTACCACCAATAGTAGCGATGGTTGATTGGGGTTTATTATACAACCTGGCCAGCTCGGAGACATGCACTCCACTTTCATACTTATCAATGATCTTTTTCTTCATCTCTATAGTAATTCTCACCCTTATTGCTGTAGGGTTGGCACTAGAAGCTTTCTTGGGGCCCATGGTCACTTATTTTGCAGATAAAATCACCAAAAACACTGTAATAATACGAAATGTTCCGATTGTATGCTTGGATGTTACCGCGGAGGCTGGCTGGTAAACAATGCCACCGGCGGAACATGTGAGCGTGGCTCAGGCCGCACATAGACGCGTCTCAGACGAACAGCGTTGAGCGGGTTTTTTAGCGGTATGCGAGGCAAAATCTTGGCGATAAAATGTAGCGGTATGCGGATTTAACGTTATGTGAGGCCAACGGTATGCGGGGGTCCACTGTACTAGCGAAATAGCTAAGAATTTGGTCGACTGGAATAATGGGAGTCAAAATTGGCAAAATCGCCGATGCGTATATATCACTGACACATCAGAATTTGTGAGAGCATAAATTCGTCAACTTTCTATCAAATTTCGTACTTTTTTATTTATTACATTCAGAAAAAGATTCTCTACCATTTCATAAAAAAAATAATTTTTTTTTTTTTAAATTCTTGGACCCTGGCTGTCACTCTGAGATTTGGCTTCTGGACCCTGAAAAGGTTAAATAGCAAGAGCACTACTGTACTTTTATGTTCATTGATAAAAATATCTTATTCTTAATTTAATTTTGAGAATTCACACAAATTTAGAAAATATACATAAATTTTGAAAAGTATCTGAATATTTTGAATAGGGATTTTTTTCTGTTTTCATTTTGTTCTCTTCATTTATTTTTTTTTTAACTGGAGAATTAGTAAATACTAGGTAGTAGGCTGGTAGACAGGAACCACCCAGGGAGGTACTACCGTCCTGCCAAGTGAGTGTAAAATGAAAGCCTGTAATTGTTGTACATGATGGTAGGATTGCTGGTGTCCTTTTTTCTGTCTCTTAAACATGCAAGATTTCAGGTACATCTTGCTACTTCTACTTACACTTAGGTCGCACTACACGTACATGTATACAAGCATATATATACACACCCCTCTGGGTTTTCTTCTATTTTCTTTCTGGTTTTTGTTCTTGTTTATTTCCTCTTATCTCCATGGGAAAGTGGAACAGAATTCTTCCTCCGTAAGTCATGCGTGTCATAAGAGGCGACTAAAATGCTGGGAGAAAGGGGCTAATAACCCTTCTCCTGTATATATTATTAAATTTAAAATGAGAAACTTTCATTTTTCATTTTGGGCCACCCTGCCTCGGTGGGATACGGCTGGTACGTTGAAAGAAAGAAAGAACATAAATTTCAAGAAGTGTCTGAATATTTTGAATAGGGATTTTTTTCTGTTTTCATTTTGTTCTCTTCATTTATTTTTTTTAACTGGGGGAATTAGTAAATACTAGGTAGTAGGCTGGTAGACAGCATCCGCCCAGGAAGGTACTACCATACTTCCAAGTGAGTGTAAAGCAGAAACCTGTAATTGTTTTACACGATGGTAGGATTGCTGGTGTCTTTTTTTCTGTCTCATAAACATGCAAGATTTCAGGTATGTCTTGCTACTTCTACTTACACTTAGGTCACACTACATTTGCATATACAGGCTTATATATACACACCCCTCTGGGTTTAATTATATTTTCTTACTAGTTCTTGTTCTTGTTTATTTCCTCTTATCTCCATGGAGAAGTGGAGAAGTGGAACAGAATCCTTCCTCCGTAAGCCATGCATGCCGTAAGAGGTGACTTAACATCCTTGGAGCAAGGGGCTAGTAACCCCCTTCTCTTGTATACATTACTAAAGTTAAAAAGAGAAACTAGTTTTTCTTAATGGGCCGCCCTGCTTTGGTGGGATACGGCCGGTTTGTGAAAGAAGAAAGAATTAGTAAATAAAGTTGGGATGAATAAAATGCATAAAAAATATAATACATAGTGAGAGTGAAGCATATTGGTATTAATTAGTATTAGTATTTTACTGATGAAGCTGGGAAGTTTTTTTTTTACTAGTAACTATTTAGGATTTATTACAATTCTTTGTGAAATAATTTTTTTTTTTTCTAAATTTTTAAATTCATTTGAAAATATGAAACATTTTTTCCAGCAGATATGAGATAATGAATCTTATGTTGCAGCTGTGCCTTTAATATCCCAAGCCTCTGCAGTAGTGCTAGGATCAAGTGGAGGCGGGGACGTAACCTCACGTATTGCCGAGCTTCAGGCCCGCATCCAGGCACAACTGGGGAATGCCACTGCTCTAGGGTTGTCAGCTCTACACATGGAAGCAGCACTTGGTACTACAGTTGCATCACCACCCAAACCTTTAGGAGAGCAGAGCAAGCCAACACCACTGATCTTGGATGCAGAGGGACGCACTGTTGATCAGAGTGGAAAGGAAGTGCATTTGACTCAGCGAATTCCTACACTAAAGGTGAGAAGAAGAGTATGTCTGAATTCATAAATAAATGAAAGAGAGAAACTACTTAGAAAAATAAAATAGGGGCGAGAAGAGCTCTTCATATTTTGGCCTCAGAGACACTTTTCAAGAGACCATATCTGTTCAAGAGGGTCTCTGAGGCCTAAATGTATGAATTTTTTTTGCCCAAGTTTTATTTTTCTGTCAAAGTAGTTTCTCATTTGTCATTCAGTTAGTGTTTATGACACTTTAATCTAAACATTGATATTTATAATGGTTTTATAATGATTCTCTGTATTTGAATCATACAAAAAATAAGTAGTATAAATCTTTGTGAACTTGGTCACAAGTAGTGTTTTACAGATTTTTTTTTTAATACGTCAACCATTTCCCACCTAGGCAGGGTGACTCAGAAAGAAAGAAAAACCCAAAAAGAAAGAAAAACTTTCATCATTCAACACTTTCACCATCACTCGTACATAATCACTGTCTTTGCAGAGGCACTCAGATATGACTGTCTAAATGTACCTTCAGACTGCCAATATCCCAAACCCCTCCTTTAAAGTGCAGGAATTGTACTTCCCATTTCCAGGACTCAAGTCTGGCTAACTGGTTTCTCTGAATCCCTTCACAAAATATTACCTTGCTCACACTCCAACAGCTCGTCAGGTCCCAAAAACCATTCATCTCCATTCACTCCTATCTAACATGCTCACTTGCTGGAAGTCCAAGTCCCTCACCTACAAAACCTCCTTTAACCCTCCTTCCATCCTTGTTGGGGATGACCCCTACCCCTCCTTCCTTCCCCAACAGATTTATGCATTCTTCAAGTCATTCTACTTGGTTCCATTCTCTCAAAATGACCAAACCACCTCATCAGCCCCTCTTCAGCCCTCTGACTAATATTTTTAGTAGCTCCACACCTCCTCCTAATTTCCACACTTCGAATTCTCTGCATAATATTTACAGCACACGTTGCCCTTAGACAGGACATCTCCACTGTCTCCAGCCATCTCTGTGCTGCAGCATTTACAACCCATGCTTCACTCCCATATAGTGTTGGTACCACTAAACTCTCGTACATTCCCTTCTTTGCCTCCATGGATGATGTTTTTTGTGGGGCAGAAGTTTGTGGCTATAGGAGGGTGGGTGCAGGAGGAAAGAGGAGTGATTGGTGGAATGATGAAGTAAAGGGTGTGATAAAAGAAGAAAGGTAGTTTATGAGAGGTTTTTACAAAGTAGAAGTGTTATAAGAAGAGCAGAGTATATGGAGAGTAAAAGAAAGGTGAAGAGAGTGGTGAGAGAGTACAAAAGAAGAGCAGATGATAGAGTGGGGGGAGGCACCTTTGATATACCCTTGAAGAGTTTCGAGAGTTTCACTACTCTTGGAGCCTGGCCATGGGCTAGGCTCGTCTGGCACTTGCCTGGTCAACCAGGCTGTTGCTGCTGGAGGCCTGCTGCCCCACATATCCATCACAGCCTGGTTGATCTGGCACCTGGTGAGGATACTTGTCCAGTTTCCTCTTGAAGGCTTTTACACTTGTTCCAGCCGTGTTTCTGATATCTTCTGGTAGGATGTTGAATAGTCTGGGACCCCAGATGTTGATAGAGTGTTCCCTTATTGTCCCCACCACACCCCTGCTCCTCACTGGGTTTATTTTACATTTCCTTCCATATCTCTCGCTCCAGTAAGTTGTTATGGCAGTGTGCAAATTTGGGACCAGGCCCTCAAGTACTTCCCAGGTATATATTATAATGTAGCTCTCTCCTCCGCTCCAATGAGTACACGTTCAAGACTTGAAGGTGTTCCCAGTAATTTAGGTGCTTTACTGGCTCAGTGTGAGCCATAAACGATCTCTGTATTTGTTCCAGCTCTGGTATTTCTCCTGCTTTGAATGGGGCCATCATCACTGAGCAATATTCTAAGTGAGGGAGCACTAGCGATTTGAAGAGTGTCACCATCAGCATTATTTCCCTTGTTTTGAATGTTCTCAGTACCCACCCCATCATCCTTCAGGCTGTTGTGAACTTTGTCTTGTTCTTTCTTCTTTATAAAAAAGGTCAGCCGACATAATTATTCCCAGGTCTTTTACGTGTTCCTTTCATTCTATTTGGTGACCCTCTTGAGTTTTAGTTATAGTGTTCCTTTTGAGTTCTTCATTCTTTCCATACCTAAGCAGCTGGAACTTATCACCATTGAACGTCATGTTGTTCTTGACTTATATCTAATTCTTTCAATAACAACCCTACCATACACTTTACCTGGTATACTCAGTAAACGTATTCCCCTATAATTTTTACAATCTCTTTTGTCCCCCGTCCCTTTATATAGAGGAACTATATACGTTCTCTGCCAATCCCTAGGTACCTTCCCCCTCTTTCACACATTTTTTTTTTTTCAACAAGTCGGCCGTCTCCCACCGAGGCAGGGTGACCCAAAAAGAAAGAAAAATCCCCCAAAAGAAAATACTTTCATCATCATTCAATACTTTCACCTCACTTACACATAATCACTGTTTTTGCAGAGGTGCCCAGAATACAACTGTTTAGAAGTATATACGTATAAAAATACACAATATACCCCTCCAAACTGCCAATATCCCAAACCCCTCCTTTAAAGTGCAGGCATTGTACTTCCCATTTCCAGGACTCAAGTCCGGTTATATAAAATAACAGGTTTCCCTGAATCCCTTCACTAAATATTACCCTGCTCACACTCCAGTAGCTTGTCAGGTCCCAAATACCGTTTGTCTCTATTCACTCCTATCTAACATGCTCACGCACGCTTGCTGGAAGTCCAAACCCCTCGCCCACAACACCACCTTTACCCCTCCCTCCAACCTTTTCGAGGACGACCCCTACCCCGCCTTCCTTCCCCTACAGATTTATACGCTCTCCATGTCATTCTACTTTGATCCATTCTCTCTAAATGACCAAACCACCTCAACAAACCCTCTTCAGCCCTCTGACTAATACTTTTATTAACTCCACACCTTCTCCTAATTCCACACTCCGAATTTTCTGCATAATATTTACACCACACATTGCCCTTAGACAGGACATCTCCACTGCCTCCAACCGCCTCCTCGCTGCAACATTTACAACCCAAGCTTCACACCCATATAAGAGTGTTGGTATTACTATACTTTCATACATTCCCTTCTTTGCCTCCATAAATCCATAAATGCAATGAAAACTTCTCTATCTTTATCTAAATACTGTTCACATATATGCTTCAAAGTAAACACTTGATCTACACATCCCCTACCTATTCTAAAGCCTCCTTGCTCATCTGCAATCCTGCTGTCTGTCTTACCTCTAATTCTTTCAATAATAACCCTACCATACACTTTACTTGGTATACTCAGTAACTTTCAACACACCGGGTGCATCCCACTGAGGGAGGGTGGCCCAAAAGGAAAAACAAAAGTTTCTCCTTTCACATCTAGTAATATACACAGGTGAAGGGGTTACTAGCCCCTTGCTCCCAGCATTTTAGTTGCCTCTTATGACATGCATGGCTTATGGAGGAAGAATTCTGTTCCACTTCCCCATGGAGAACTCAGTAAACTTCTTCCTCTATAATTTTCACAACTTCTTTTGTCCCCCTTCCCTTTATATAAAGGAACTATACATGCTCTCTGCCAGTCCCTAGGCACCTTCCCGTCTTTCATACCAACCACTCCAATACTGTATTTCCCCCTGCTTGTAACATTTCTGTCATGATCCCATCAGTTCCAGCTGCTTTACCCCCTTTCATTTTGTTTTATAGGTCTTTCTTCTTTCAACACACCGGCCGTATCCCACCGAGGCAGGGTGGCTCAAAAAGAAAAACGAAAGTTTCTCTTTTCTTCTTTCTTTCAACACACCGGCCGTATCCCACCGAGGCGGGGTGGCCCAAAAGGAAAAATGAAAGTTTCTTCTTTCACATTTAGTAATATATACAGGAGAAGAGGTTACTAGCCCCTTGCTCCCGGCATTTTAGTTGCCTCCTACAACACGCATGGCTTACGGAGGAAGAATTCTGTTCCACTTCCCCATGGAGATAAGAGGAAATAAACAAGAACAAGAACTAGAAAGAAAATAGAAGAATACCCAGAGAGGTGTGTATATATATGCTTGTATATGTATGTGTAGTGTGACCTAAGTGCAAGTAGAAGTAGCAAGACATACCTGAAATCTTTCATGTTTATGAGACAGACAAAAGACACCAGCAATCCTACCATCATGTAAAACAATTACAGGTTTTCGCTGTACACTCACGTGGCAGGACGGTAGTACCTCCCTGAGTGGTTGCTGTCTACCAACCTACTACCTATATGTTTTATAGGTATTTCATATATTTTGTATTAAAGATAATTGAAACATCTACAGCATTTGTCAACTCTGTTTTTCACCAGGCCAACATTAGAGCTAAGAAACGAGAAGAGTTTAAGCAGCAGTTGCAAGAAAAGCCCATTGAGGACACTGCTGAAAGTAACTTCTTCGATCCACGTGTCAGTGTGCGTCCATCGATCAGAATCAAGAGACCTTTCCGGTTCCATGACCAGGGCAAGTTCATTCAGCTTGCTCAGAGGGAAAGAGCAAAGGTAAGAAAGTACAGTACTCATGGTATGTAGTCACAATAAAAAAAAAAAATGGGGATAACTTTTCTTTCTAGTCTAGTCCCAGATCAAATCACTTTTCAAATTTCACACCTTCCACGTGGTGCAAATAAATGGTGGATAAATCTTGGTGTATATACTTATGCTTTCCACAAAGACATCATATAATACATCTATGAGGGTTAATGCCAGCCCTGAGGAAAGTGCAGGTTTCTGTACCATTCCTTGTACTAGCTGTGATAAGGTTATGTGTGAGTGAGATTAGAAGGGATTCATTCATATGTATATATGCATGTAAATATGCCTATTTTATCAATAATGCCTGTGTTTTACATTGTAACTTGGCTTTGCAAAACATAGGTTATCCCAGGAATATAGAGACAAGAAAACACATGCAAACACCTAAGACATTTTTAATGAGGAAATGTTTCTCTCCTATTACCTTGATCTTCTCTATGATCCTAGAACTTAAGTGCTTCCTCATGAATAATATCCTAAGTGTTTGTATTTATCTTATCCTCAGCTTGATGGTGTAATATACTACCTGCTTTCAGCCAAAGGAAAATGCTTTGAATTAGCTCTTATTCAAGCTACATACATAATCATCCAGAACCAGGGAAATTTCCAGTTGTTGGGACCCCATGGGCTCACATGTTCCTCAGCATACACCATCCTCCTAACTTGACATACAAGTACTCCTCACTTAACGACTGAGTTTCGTTCCTAAGATTACACCTACCATCCGACTTATAACCTGCTCGACATACGACCATTCGACTTATGGGAAATAAACAACCGTTTGTGTTGTACACAGTGTTTATCATAAACCTTACAGTATAAAATACAGTACTAACAGTATTAAAAGTGAAGTAAAAAATGAAATATCAAAATAAAACAATAAAATAAAGTCATTACAAAAATGTGATGTTGACATTCAGTAGTAAGGTTCGACTTATGTCCATTTCGACTTACGACTGGTTTCTCGGAACCGAACTCGGTCGTAAGTCAGATGGTACCTATGTCGGTATGCAAATTGATCGTCAAGCAAGGAGCTTACTGTACTGGTAGTGCATTTGTGTAAACCATCTTTAGATATTGTTTTACTGTCACCTCTGCACCATTTATAAAATTTTTAGTATATTTTTAATTGTTTATACAGTAGTCTACTGTATACTGTAATGAACAGAATAGAGGAAATCAGCTCTAATATACATTACTTAGATTTGTATACTGGTCAGAGAGCTGGTTGTAAGTCCGAGTGGTCGTTAAACAGGTAGGTCGTTAAGTGAGGAGTACAGTGTACCTATAGTCAAGTTCATTCCTCACGTCTCCTTATCGCCTTGTCTGACAATTATGCAGTATTTACCTATGCATACTGTGTACTCTCTAACGACTTAAAAACTTTATCTCTGAGTGAAACATTGTCTAAGTGATTTATTCTGCAACAGTGTGTATTTTATGAGTACAGTGGCTTCTTTGTTAACATTAGATGCTGGGATGACCTACTTTCCAGCCATCCCCACATATATACAACTCTTGACAAACTGTTGCTTTCCTCCATAAAAACAGGAGCATTGCAGTAGGCCTTTTGGCCTATGCCAAGCAAGTTCAACCATTCCCACTCATTTTTCTTTTTTAACACGTTGGCTGTTACCCACTGAGGCAGGGTGACCCAAAAAGAAAGAAAAATTTTCTATCATAATTCAACACTTTCACCACCACTCATACATAATCACTGTCTGCAGAGGCACTGAGATATGACAGCTTAGATCCCACTTGTGTATTTGTTAAAAAAAAAAATTAGAATTGTGTAGCAGTAGTAGTAGTAGTAGTGGAACTATCAGATTACATCTTAAGGGGATGGAGTGGTATAAGTTAACTTTATTGTCCATCACCTGTCCCTCAAATTGTGGAGGGTCATCTGAGCTGTAATGTTGCCACATCTCTGGCAAGACAGTGATAGATTGAGTGATGGTGAGTGTTTATTTGTTTTTGGGTCACCCTACCTCAGTGGAGATGGCTGGTGTGTTAAAAAATTGAAGTACAGTACTGCAATATCTGGCCATCTCAGCATTTGAGATTTTCATACATTTAGCTGTGACATGCAGGATTATATTTAGTCAGTGTTAGGTAAAAGGTTGATAAATAAGACACTTGTGCAATACTTGGGTAGCTTTATTCAGGAAACATTTTGCCAGCCAGTGGAAAAGCATTTCTAGAAGAGATACCCAAGTGTTGCACAAGTGTCTTATTTATCAACTCATCAGTCTTTTAAACTTTATACAATCAAGTTAGGTAAAAGGGCACAAGAGTAACTAATAAGTACACAAATAAACCACACATAGGAGAATGAAACTTATAACTGTATTGTCACGATACTGTGTCTTTATTCTTATTACAGGTATGTTTTACCCAGTAGCTTTACCAAGCCAACACAAGCACACAATGGGTATAAAAATGAAACATGGTGAGATGCAGGAAGAATGTAAGCACTGCAGTAGGTCTGCTGACCCATGCTAGTAGTAATAGAAATGATTTGTTGTTTGGTGACAGCAGGGCTAGTTTGTTATTTTAAAGATTCATGCTAGTATTTCAGAGATATGAAGCTGCTTATGTTCTCTGTAATTGTGTCTGCAATGGGGATTAATGATGCTTCAGGGCATTTTTGTATGAGAGTTTGGAACTATGATCAGTAAGTGGGTGTTCCATATCATCATGTGGCTGGTGGTGTTCCAGTGTCGTACATAGGCATTATTCAAGTTTTTGCATCCGCACTTGTAGATACATGCATTTCAGTGCGTTTTTGTGAACATACCTATTTCAGGAAAATTCACAACTTATTTTTACCTCCAAAAAATTATGAGCATTCCACATAGACAACAAATGGCCATATACAAAATAAAATTAATCAGGTTCAAAAACTTAAAAAACTCCAAAATTCAATCATGCTCCTTATGTAATTAACACAGTATAGTATCAGAATTGGTGAAAAAAAATTCCACCTTTTTTGACTGTTTGTACCTTAAAATTATAAGTTCTGTATACCACATATGCACCAAGTGGCTATATACTGAAAAGAAATGAATTTGGTTCATAATTCGGTCATAATCTGCCTTTCTTATCCTCCCCTCTCCATTCACCATCAACCAACCAGCCTGTCTTGGTTGGCTAATGAACCTGTGAATACATTTATCTCCTTGCCTCTCTTCCTAACCCCCTCGTCCTGACTGTGTTGGTGCCAGCTGAGGTGTGTCCATTTTCTTTTAAGTTATGTAGGACTTAAATTGAAAACCAGCCAACTATTCAAAATATGCTCATTGGGTTTCCCAGGTCCTAATTAGTTTTTTCTCTCTGATTTCTTTATTATAAATGCCAATGTAAACCACTTTAGAGTGATGGTTAAGGAGAAGTTGTCAAAAACAAAATAGTGCTAGGTTTGAGTGACCACATAAGAGTAAGTTCATGCTGCAAATAGTGAATTACTAGTAGAAATGGGATCTGCTTGTAAGCAAATTTACATGAAGTTAACCTCATATAGTGAGGGGAAACTTGTAATGGCTTTACAGCTCATACTAACCAGTTTATTACCAACACTGTGCATGGATTACACAAGGGAAAGTTAATATACAGTAATACTGTAATGAAGATAAATCGAGTTTGGTGATCCTATATTATATTTTTTAAATTTAACAATGTTCTGCAACGTATTTATTATTTTTAAATGCGGTTTTGGTACATAAAAAATGTCATCAGTAGGAGGAAATTATCAGAAATTAGAAATTCATCTCTTTGGTAAAGAAATGGAAGTTCGGTCAAAACAATTGATAAATATTTTTCTTGAGTCGTAATTTGTTTTCTATTCGACAGGCTCGGTTAGAGAAGCTTCAGAACGAGATTTCTCAAGTTGCAAAGAAAACCGGAATTTCATCAGCAGCTAAATTGGCGCAGTTGGAGCAGCGGGAAATGAAAACCATTATTGATGAGTCTCCAGATGTCGAGTGGTGGGATGCTATTATTCTTCAGGGAAATAGGTTGGAACAAATTTTGTATTGACCTTTAAAATATTTTGTTTTGGTGATGTTAATGTTACAAGAAAATATGAAGTTGCTAAAGGGTAGATGTACATTAACCCTTTCGAGGTCCATTTAGTAATACATACAATGTGATGCATTTGGCTCACTCAGATGAGCAGTGAGCAGTAAATGTGGGCCTAGATATGAGAGAATGGGTCCATGCGATGATTGTGCACCATAGAAGAAAAAATTCCTGTCTTACACAGTGCATGATGGGGGAAAAAACTATTTGGTTTAAAATAGCAACTCTGCAGTGTATTTTTTGGATGGTTTTTTGGCTGTTTTCTTGGTTTCTTGATATCATTTGATAGAATGGAAGATATAATATAGAAATAGAGATGATTTTGATTGGTTGCGGGACTGGAAGTAGCTTGAAATTGAGCTCAAAGTAGCGGAAATGCTCGGTTTTTGCCTGTTTTTCTAGAGGTCACAAATTACGTTCAACTGGTCAGTCTAATATGCATTCACAAATGCAGTGACATTATTTATACAATTATTACAATAATGCAGTGGTCTGCATAACAGTAAATCTTCTGTTTTTTTGTGTGAATAAAATTCAAAATGGAAAGCAAGTGTAATATAGGAGAGGCCTGGGGACATAACTGGTGTACAGAGGAAATGTGTTTTAGTGCCAGGAATGTCTACATTGTTTATTCTGGACCCTATTTTTAAATTGGCAATTTTTTTATTTTGTGTAAAATTGGCCAAATTACCAATTTCTGATCACTTTATTGGGTAGTTGAAATAGGTAAATGGGTGGTTTCTTGTACTGAATCAATAGAATGGAAGGCATACTAGTAAAATAGCTATGAGTTTGGTCGCCTGGAACAATGGAATTGGCATAAAATAGGACTCAAAATGGGCAAAATCGCCAATGCATGAATATCACTGAGACTGCTAACTTTGCGAGAGCATAATTCCGTAAGATTTTCATCAAATTTCATACTTTTGGTTTCATTACCTTTGGAAAAAGATTCTCTTATCATTTCATAAGAATTTTTTTTTTTTTTTAAATTCTTCAAGTTTGTGAGCAGGGATTGCAAAAGTGAAAGGGTTAAGCATACACCATTAACCCTTAAACTGTCCAAACATAGATGTACGTTGACATGCGTAGCGCTCCGAACAAGGATCTACATTTTTTTTTTTTACATGCTTTCAAATGGAGAAGTCGGAGCGCTACGCACGTGAACATAGATCTACGTTTGGACAATTTAAGGTTAAAAACAAAGATTTGGAATTATGCTTATTAAAAATATGTAAAAGATTATTAAGATGAATGGTAAAAATTAGTACTCACTGTGTTTCATCCAACAAATTTAACATTCTATCATTGATTAGTTAATCTGTTCTTGATATACACTTCTCAGAAGTGAATATAAATAAGTACAAAATTAGTGATTAAGTAACTATTTGGAAAATATTTCAAAATACAGTGTTAATTTTTATAATTGCTTGCAATTGCATGTCATTTTCGGTAACTTTATTATTTGAGGTGAATCTCCTAAGTCAATTTGGAATTTAAAAATAATTGGCATGATCAATAATGAGAGCAAGTAGAACATTTTAAGCCTTGGGTTAATCCAGTTGCTCAATCTTGAGGCGTATGATGCACCCTTATGTTCATATGTTATTGATTTGGCTCTCTCTCATTCAGACATTAGAATAATTGTCTTTCTGCTCATATGTTATATCAACACATGTCACTAAAGTGTAGGAATATAGAATATATATTGTATACCAGTGTACAGTATAGTACATACTGTATCAGTTACTGTACAGGTGTATGTCACTGTATGTGGCAGATTTATTCAAGGCCCACAGTAACTGTATTAAGTTTAATCATATTTTTAATGCTTAGTTCTGCATAATAAGCATTTTTAATAAGTTTTGCAGACTGTATCTATCACATATAGTGATTATGTATTGCTCGTTTAGAATTACTGTTAGAAATGGGGTGTCACAGCACATTTGCATAAAGTGAGGGATACCCATATTATTGTTATTGAAGGAAAAACATTTAGTGTTGAGAAGGACATGACCTACCTACCTGTTGTTGCTCCTGGAGGTCATTGCCCCAGCTGTTTGGCTTTAGATCAGGGCTCATGGTCAGTGACCTTATCAATCAGGCTGTTACTACTTGCAACCCACAACCAACATAATCATCACATATTGGCTATAATAAGGAACTGATTTAAAGAACTTGCCAAGCTCTCTCTTGAAGATAACTAAGGAGGCCTATTGGTAATTTTCCTTATATGTGAAGGGAGGGTAGTCCATTTACATTGGTCCATTTACACTCACTGAGTTATCCCTGGTTTTAATTGGGAGCATTTTGTACCATTTGCTGAGCCGCTCATTCTCATAAGGAGTAATTTCAGCATGCAGAAGTTGACTTGGTGCCTCCAGAATTTTCCAGGTATACCAGGTAAATTCTAGGTAGTAGGTTAGTAGACAGCAACCGCCCAGGGAGGTACTACCGTCCTGCCAAGTGAGTGTAAAACGGAAACCTGTAATTGTTTTACATGATGGTAGGATTGCTGGTGTCTTTTTTCTGTCTCATAAACATGCAAGATTTCAGGTACGTCTTGCTACTTCTTCTTACACTTAGGTCACACTACACATGCATATACAAGCATATATATACATACATACCCCTCTGGGTTTTCTTCTATTTTCTTTCTAGTTTTTGTTCTTGTTTATTTCCTCTTATCTCCATGGGGAAGTGGAACAGAATTCTTCCTCCATAAGCCATGTGTGTCGTAAGAGGCCACTAAAATGCCGGAAGCAAGGGGCTAGTAACCCCTTCTCCTGTATATATTACTAAATGTAAAATGAGAAACTTTCGCTTTTCCTTTTGGGCCACCCCACCTCGGTGGGATACAGCCGGTGTGTTGAAAGAAAGAAATGTGCAAGATTTCAGGTATGTCTTGCTTCTTCTTCTTATACTTAGGTCACACTACACATACATGTGCAATCATATATATATATACACACCCCTCTGGGTTTTCTTTTATTTGCTTAGTAGTTCTTGTTTATTTCCTGTTATCTCCAAGGGGAAGTGGAACAGAATTCTTCCTCCGTAAGCCATGTGTGTTGTAAGAGGCAGCTAAAATGTCAGAGCAAGGGGCTAGTAACCCCTTCTCCTGTATAAATTACTAAATTTAACACTTTCAGGGTCCACAGGCCCTCTCCCAGACATGTTCTCAGGGTCCCCCAAATTTAAAAAAAAAAAAATAGTTTTTTCTTATGAAAAGATAGAGAATCTTTTCCCGATCATAATGACACCAAAAGTATGAAATTTGAAGGAAAACTTACGGAATTATGCTCTCGCGAAGATAGCGGTCTCGATGATGTTTACGCATCGGCGATTTTGCCCACTTTGAGCCCTATTTTTGGCCAATTCCAATGTACTAGTCGACAAAAATCATAACTATTTCGCTAGAACTCCATTTTTACTATCGAATGAGTATAAGAAACCACCCATTTACCGATTTCAACTATCCAATACAGTGGCCAGAATTTAGCAATTTTGCCAATTTCACACAAATTTCAAAAGATGCCAATTTCCAAATAGGGTCCAGAATAAACAAGAAAGACATTCCTGGCACTAAAATAACATTTCCTCTGTTCATTAGTCATGTCCCCACGCCCCTCTTACATTCTTTTGCTTTCCACTTTGAATTTTTATTCTCACAAAAAAATAGAAGATTTACTGTTATGTAGAGTACTGCATTAGTGTAGAAATTGTATAAATAATATCAGAGCACTTGTGAAAGAATATTAGACTCACCAGTTGACGTGTATTGGACTCTTAGCATGATTTGTTTACTTTTGAACTTTGGTAAAAATCGAACATTTCTGCTACTTTGAGCCCAATTTCAAGGTACTTTTCATTGTAAAACCAGTCAAAATCATCTCAATTTCTGTAATATGTCTTTCATTCTATAAAATGAGACTAGGAAAACTAGAATACAGCAATAAATACCATACGTAAATACAGTGCAAATTCGCTGTTTTAATCCAAAAACACAGTTTTTTTTTTTTTCTCATTACGCACTGTATGCTGCAGTATTTTTTTTTATACTGCGCACACTGACCACATAGACCCATTCTTTCATATGTAGGCCTACCAGCTTTCTCTCACTAGATTTGAGGGCGCTAGAATTTATGCAGACTAGTACGTCAAGGACCCTGGCGCGTAAGCCGTACTAGTATGGCCGAAACCCTGAAAGGGTTAAAAGAGAAACTTTTGTTTTTCTTTTTGGGCCACCCTGCCTCGGTGGGATACGGCCGGTTTGTTGAAAGAAAGAAAGAATGCAAGATTTCAGGTACATCTTGCTACCTCTACTTGCAATTAGGTCACACTCCACATGCATGTACAAGCATATATATACACACCCCTCTTGGTTTTCTTCTGTTTTCTTACTAGTTCTTGTTTCTTGTTTATTTCCTCTTATCTCCATGGGGAAGTGGAACAGAATTCTTCCCCTGTAAGCTATGCATGTCGTGAGAGGTGACTAATATGCTGGGAGCAAGGGGCTAGTAACCCCTTCTCCTGTATATATTACTAAATTTAAAAAGAAGAAAATTTCGTTTTTCCTTTTGGGCCACCCTGCCTTGGCGGGATATGGCCGGTTTGTTGAAAGAAGAAGACAACGACCAGGTAAATTATGTTCACATAGTGGCTGGGAAGTGGGAAAACTAAATAGCATGGCACACTTTTTTCCTTTCAGACCTCTCATCAAGGTCAAAGTTGCCTACATATAGTGGAGAGTCTGGAATTGAGTGTTTACGAAGCGACACATTTACAAGCTCAGGATTTACGGTACTATCTCAGATATTTTTGAGCTAGTTGCGTTTTCATGACAATTCTATTTGGAGAGTTCTGTTATGTAAACTTGCTTAAACCAGATAATAATAAAAACAACAATAATTAATAATAATGATATTGGTATCATTTTTATTTTCAAGGAAGGACATTAGTGCTGCAAAGTTAGATTAAAAGTTTATTAATTTTTTAAATGGAAAAGTCCCCAGTTATACAAAATTTTTTTAGCTTTAAATAGAAGTAAAACTAATAATAAAACTGCACATTTGAGTGCCCTGTTTAAATTTCAGATAAATACAGTGGACCCCCGACATTCGATGGCATCGACATTCGATAAATCCGACATTCGATGCATTTTAACGCAAAAATTTTGCCTCAACGTTCGATGGAAAACCCGACATTCGATATGATTCGTACGAGACATGTCCATGTGTGGCCTGAACTGCACCATGTGTGCCAGTGTTTACAAGCCAGCCAGTGTGCGCGCATCTAAGGATACATTCGGTACATTCCATATTATCCATATTATCACTGTTTTTGGTGTTTGTTTCTGCAAAATAAGTAACCATGATGCTAATGACTATTGAAATGAAGAAAGAGATAATTGCAAAGTACGAAAGTGGAGTGCGTGTGTCGGAGTGCATAATGATTTGGTAAAGAAATTGCCTGCAACTAGTGGTGATGTGAGTGAATTTAAGGCCAACAAAGGTTGGTTTGAAAGATTTAAGAATCGTAGTGGCATACACAGTGTGGTAAGGCATGGTGAGGCTGCCAGTTCAAGTCCTAATGGAAGGGGATTCCCCTTCTAAACACTAACACCATCCACACTCTCCCCTCCTCCCATCCCATCAGTCATCACCAGATCTTTATTAAAGGTAAGTGTCAATTATTCTATTGTTATTAATCTATTGTTATTGTTGTTATTGTAATTATTCTATTGCATTAAACTTAATATTTCATGTGGTAAATTTTTTTTCCATACTTTTGCGTGTCTTGCACGGATTAATTTGATTTCCGTTATTTCTTATGGGGAAAATTAATTTGACTTTCGATATTTTCGACATTCGATAGCTCTCAGGAACGGATTAGTATCGAATGTCGAGGGTCCACTGTACACAAATAACCCGCACATAGAAGAGAGGAGCTTATGACGACGTTTCGGTCCGGCTTGGACCATTTACAAAGTCACGCCTCCCTCCCTCCCTCCCTCCCCTCCCTCCCTCCCCTCCCTCCCCTCCCTCCCCTCCCTCCCCTCCCTCCCCTCCCTCCCCTCCCTCCCCTCCCTCCCCTCCCTCCCCTCCCTCCCTCCCCCCTCCCCTCCCTCCCTCCCCCCTCCCCTCCCTCCCTCCCTCCCTCCCTCCCTCCCTCCCTCCCTCCCCTCCCTCCCTCCCTCCCTCCCTCCCCTCCCTCCCTCACTTCCCTCCCTCCCTCACTTCCCTCCCTCCCCTCCCTCCCTCCCTCCCTCCCCTCCCTCCCCTCCCTCCCCTCCCTCCCCTCCCTCCCCTCCCCTCCCTCCCTCCCCTCCCCTCCCTCCCTCCCTCCCCTCCCTCCCTCCCTCCCTCCCTCTATATACCTGTCCTGCTCCACATCTGGTTAGTGTGACTTTGTAAATGGTCCAAGTCGGACTGAAACGTCGTCACAAGCTCCTCTCTTCTTTGTGCTTATTTGTGTATCGTTCCAGTCACGGTATTGTGCCTTTTTTGTTATTTCAGATAAAGTTTGTTCAGAATATGTAACACTTCTCCCTCAGTGATGATCCAGAAGTATTTTGAGTTCTCCTGTGACCTATTGACTCACTGATAGTAATTTGCTTGAAAAGTAAAGACCTATTCCTCTTTTAAATGTTGACAGATACCCAGAAGAGGGTGAAGCAGTGAAGGTGAAGGACGACTATATAACAAGGTTAATAGAGCATCCTTTAGAAATGAGATGCCCATCGGATCCCTTGAAACCTGTGACACTTGAAGTCCTCCTCACAAAGCAGGAGAGGAAGAAGCTACGCCGCATGAACAGACGAGAAACTTGGAAGGAAAAACAGGAAAAGATTCGTTTAGGACTTGAACCACCCCCAGAGCCCAAGGTATGATTTTTCTTTCATAGAGTCAATAGCTCACAAATAACCCTCATGTAGGAGACCCTCATGACATTGTCGTCCACCCTAGAACATACAGCTTGTTACTGGTCTCCAGGACAGACCAAAACATCATCATAAGGTTCCTTTCTTAAGTATGGGTTATTTTGTGAATTATTCCAGGCATGGTATTGTGATTTTTTTTTTTTTCTTTTTTTTTTTTTTTTTTTTTTTCAACAAGTCGGCCGTCTCCCACCAAGGCAGGGTGACCCAAAAAAGAAAGAAAATCCCCAAAAAGAAAATACTTTCATCATCATTCAACACTTTCACTTTATGAGGTTAGTAAATTAGGCACTAATGCTGGAGATTAAAATCTTCCTACATAGTTAAGAACCCCATCAGTGGGGCCTATAGGTGTTCTCAACTCCTTCATAAAGCCCAAGTGCTGGAATCCATTTCTGTCAAATAGTTAAAATTTCATTTAAATCCGACTTGTCATTGTTGAAGATATGATCTTTTTGCATTGGATGCTCATGCAACCTGGCCATGCACCAAATTATATTGTCATATACTGTCAGAAGAATATAAGGATTAATGGTTTTCAGCAGGATAGACAAGGAGTGGATTACCCACTTTCCTCACCTGGGTTAACAGAAAATTTAAAAAGCACCAAATTACCCAGCTAAGTTTATTAAATAGCTATTTTTTCAAAGTCACTTATCTAATAAAGCTCTTAAGTATATTGTGATTTTTTATTGCAATTATAGTAGGGTCTCGCTTTACGACGTTTCACTTTCCAGTGTTCCTCTAGTATGGACATTTCAAATTATGACCAAAACTTGCTATAAGGCTCCTCCCACTTGACTTTCTAATATGGTTACCACGCCCCACCCGGTTTGTTTACATTCTCCATGAGCTCTGCGTCTCTCCATTATGTCTGGAAACTTTCCAGAATGTCAAGTGCTTTAAAGTTATTTCATATTTTATATATATCTTTCTTTCTTTCAACACACCGGCCGTATCCTACCGAGGCGGGGTGGCATAAAAGGAAAAACGAAAGTTTCTCCTTTTACATTTAGTAATATATACAGAAGAGGTTACTAGCCCCTTGCTCCCGGCATTTTAGTCGCCTCTTACAACACACATGGCTTACGGAGGAAGAATTCTGTTCCACTTCCCCATGGAGATAAGAGGAAATAAACAAGAACAAGAACTAGAAAGAAAATAGCAGAAAACCCAGAGGGGTGTGCTTATATATATGCTTGTACATGTATGTGTAGTGTGACCTAAGTGTAAGTAGAAGTAGCAAGACGTACCTGAAATCTTGCATGTTCATGAGACAGAAAAAAGGACACCAGCAATCCTACCATCACGTAAAACAGTTACAGGCTTTCGTTTTACACTCACTTGGCAGGACGGTAGTACCTCCCTGGGTGGTTGCTGTCTACCAACCTACTACCTAGGTTCATATTTTATATATACTCTGATAATTATACTTATGTGTACCTGTACCTAGGTAGACTTCCATACTGTGCTGGTTTGCAGATAGACATTAAAATCAGTAAGAGTGTCTTATGTCTCGAGATGCTATATTAATAATGATGATAATAATAAGAACTTGAGGCACATTAAATGTCGTATATTACGTTAATATACACATTTCCCTTAATAAGTCTATGATATTTTTTCAAAATTATGTAATAAACATGCTACCTAACATATAAACATGATAAATACATCCCACAGTAGAATAAATTAACATAAATATGAGATGTGGTAGTTAGACGACCTGTAGGAGTAATGGCAAGAATTGTGTTTTCTCTAGTCTATCATCAGAGAAAATGTGTACACTATAGTATTACTGGGGGTAACTGTAGAAAATTCTTCTTGTGTGCCTTCACCCAGAGCATCATTTCTTCTAAAAATGGCATTACATGAGAATTGGAGTGTTACTCTTTATTTATTCTGCTGTATCAACATGGAAACATCTTGTACACAATGTAAAGTGTTTTTTTTTTTTTTTTTTAAACAAGTCGGCCACTCCCACCGAGGCAGGGTGACCCAAAAAGAAAGAAAATCCCCAAAAAGAAAATACTTTCATCATCATTCAACATTTTCACCTTACTCATGCATAATCACTGTCAATATCCCAGACCCCTCCTTTAACGCTTAAACTGTCCTAACGTAGATCTACGATTTTTTTACACAAGAAAGCATGTAAAATCGAACATAGATCTACGTTCGGAGTGCTACGCAAGTGAACGTAAATCTACATTTGGACAACTTAAGGGATAAAATGCAGGCATTGTACTTCCCATTTCCAGTACTCAATCCAGCTAAATCTATAGTAACCGGTTTCTCTGAATCCCTTCACTATATATTACCCTGCTCACACTCCAACAGCTTGTCAGGTCTGAAAAACAATTCGTCTCCATTTACTCCTATCTAACACGCTCACACATGCTTGCTTGAAGTCCTAGCCCCTCGCCCACAAAACCTCCTTTACCCCCTCCCTCCAACCTTTTCGAGGATGACCCTTACCCTTCCTTTCCCTACAGATTTATATGATCTCCAAGTCATTCTTCTTTGATCTATTCTCTCTAAATGATCAAACCACCTCAACAACCCTTCTTCAGCCCTCTGACTAATACTTTTAGTAACTCCACACCTCCTAATTTCCACACACTGAATTTTCTGCATAATATTTACACCACACGTTGCCCTTAGACTGGATATCTACACTGACTCCAGCCACCTCCTCGCTGCAGCACTTACAATCCAAGCTTCATGCCCATATACGCCCATATAAGAGTTTTGGTACCACTATGCTTTCATACATTCCCTTTTTTGTCTCCATAGATAACTTTTTTTTTGTCTCCACATATACCTCAATGCACCACTCACCTTTTTTTCTTCATCAATTCCATGGTTAACCTTTTTTTTTTTTTTTTTTTTTCAACAAGTCGGTCGTCTCCCACCGAGGCAGGGTGACCCAAAAAAAAGAAAGAAAATCCCCAAAAAGAAAATACTTTCATCATCATTCAACACTTTCACCACACTCACACATTATCACTGCTTTTGCAGAGGTGCTCAGAATACAACAGTTTAGAAGCATATACGTATAAAGATACACAACATATCCCTCCAAACTGCCAATATCCCAAACCCCTCCTTTAAAGTGCAGGCATTGTACTTCCCATTTCCAGGACTCAAGTCCGACTATATGAAAATAACCGGTTTCCCTGAATCCCTTCACTAAATATTACCCTGCTCACACTCCAACAGATCGTCAGGTCCCAAGTATCATTCGTCTCCATTCACTCCTATCTAACACGCTCATGCACGCTTGCTGGAAGTCCAAGCCCCTCGCCCACAAAACCTCCTTTACCCCGTCTTTCCAACCCTTTCGAGGACGACCCCTACCTCTCTTTCCTTCCCCTATAGATTTATATGCTTTCCATGTCATTCTACTTTGATCCATTCTCTCTAAATGACCAAACCACCTCAACAACCCCTCTTCTGCCCTCTGACTAATGCTTTTATTAACTCCACACCTTCTCCTAATTTCCACACTCCGAATTTTCTGCATAATATTTACACCACACATTGCCCTTAGACAGGACATCTCCACTGCCTCCAACCGTCTCCTCGCTGCTGCATTTACCACCCAAGCTTCACATCCATATAAGAGTGTTGGTACTACTATACTTTCATACATTCCCTTCTTTGCCTCCATAGATAACGTTTTTTGACTCCACATATACCTCAACGCACCACTCACCTTTTTTCCCTCATCAATTCTATGATTAACCTCATCCTTCATAAATCCATCCGCCAACACGTCAACTCCCAAGTATCTGAAAACATTCACTTCTTCCATACTCCTCCTCCCCAATTTGATATCCAATTTTTCTTTATCTAAATCATTTGATACCCTCATCACCTTACTCTTTTCTATGTTCACTTTCAACTTTCTACCTTTACACACATTCTCAAACTCATCCACTAACCTTTGCAATTTTTCTTTAGAATCTCCCATAAGCACAGTATCATCAGCAAAAAGTAACTGTGTCAATTCCCATTTTGAATTTGATTCCCCATAATTTAATCCCACCCCTCTCTCGAACACCCTAGCATTTACTTCTTTTACAACCCCATCTATAAATATATTAAACAACCATGGTGACATTACACATCCCTGTCTAAGACCTACTTTTACCGGGAAGTATTCTCCCTCTCTTCTACACACCCTAACCTGAGCCTCACTATCCTCATAAAAGCTCTTTACAGCATTTAGTAACTTACCACCTATTCCATAAACTTGCAGCATCTGCCACATTGCTCCTCTATCCACTCTATCATATGCCTTTTCTAAATCCATAAATGCAATAAAAACTTCCCTACCTTTATCTAAATACTGTTCACATATATGCTTCAATGTAAACACTTGATCTACACATCCCCTACCCACTCTGAAGCCTCCTTGCTCATCCGCAATTCTACATTCTGTCTTACCTCTAATTCTTTCAATTATAACCACCGTATACTTTTCCTGGTATACTCAGTAAACTTATTCCTCTATAATTTTTACAATCTCTTTTGTCCCCTTTCCCTTTATATAAAGGGACTATACATGCTCTCTGCCAATCCCTAGGTACCTTCCCCTCTTTCATACATTTATTAAACAAAAGTACCAACCACTCCAACACTATATCCCCCCCTGCTTTTAACATTTCTGTCATGACCCCATCAGTTCCAGCTGCTTTCCCCCTTTCATTCTACGTAATGCCTCACGTACCTCCACCACACTTACATTCTGCTCTTCTTCACTCCTAAAAGATGGTATACCTCCCTGGCCAGTGCATGAAATTACCGCCTCCCTTTCTTCCTCAACATTTAAAAGTTCCTCAAAATATTCTCGCCATCTACCTAATACCTCCCTCTCCCCATCTACTAACTCCCCTACTCTGTTTTTAACGGACAAATCCATACTTTCCCTAGGCTTTCTTAACTTGTTTAACTCACTCCAAAATTTTTTCTTATTTTCATTAAAATTTCTTGACAGTGCCTCTCCCACTATTTCATCTGCTCTCCTTTTGCACTCTCTCACCACTCTCTTCACCTTTCTTTTACTCTCCATATACTCTGCTCTTCTTATAACACTTCTGCTTTGTAAAAACCTCTCATAAGCTACCTTTTTCTCTTTTATCACACCCTTTACTTCATCATTCCACCAATCACTCCTCTTTCCTCCTGCCCCCACCCTCCTATAACCACAAACTTCTGCCCCACATTCTAATACTGCATTTTTAAAACTATTCCAACCCTCTTCAACCCCCCCACTACTCATCTTTGCACTAGCCCACCTTTCTGTCAATAGTCGCTTATATCTCGCCCGAACTTCCTCCTCCCTTAATTTATACACTTTCACCTCCCTCTTACTTTTTGTTGCCACCTTCCTCTTTTCCCATCTACCTCTTACTCTAACTGTAGCTACAACTAAATAATGATCTGATATATCAGTTGCCCCTCTATAAACATGTACATCCTGGAGCCTACTCATCAACCTTTTATCCACCAATACATAATCTAACAAACTACTTTCATTACGTGCTACATCATACCTTGTATATTTATTTATCCTCTTTTTCATAAAATATGTATTACTTATTACCAAATTTCTTTCTACACATAGCTCAATTAAAGGCTCCCTATTTACATTTACCCCTGGCACCCCAAATTTACCTACTACTCCCTCCATAACATTTTTACCCACTTGAGCATTGAAATCCCCAACCACCATTACTCTCACACTTGATTCAAAACTCCCCACGCATTCACTCAACATTTCCCAGAATCTCTCTCTCTCCTCTACACTTCTCTCTTCTCCAGGTGCATACACACTCACTATAACCCACTTTTCACATCCAATCTTTATTTTACTCCACATAATCCTTGAATTTATGCATTTGTAGTCCCTCTTTTCCTGCCATAGCTTATCCTTCAACATTATTGCTACTCTTTCTTTAGCTCTAACTCTATTTGAAACCCCTGACCTAATCCCATTTATTCCTCTCCATTGAAACTCTCCCACCCCCTTCAGCTTTGTTTCGCTTAAAGCCAGGACATCCAGTTTCTTCTCATTCATAACATCCACAATCATCTCTTAACCTTATCCTTCATAAACCCATCTGCTGACAAGTCAGCCCCCAAATATCTGAAAACATTTACTTCTTCCATACTCCCTCTCTCCAGTGTGATATCCAATTTTTCTTTATCTAAATCATTTGATACCCTCATCACCTTACTCTTATTTACATTCACTTTCAACTTTCTACCTTTACACACCCTCCCAAACTCATCTACTAACCTTTTCAACCTTTCTATAGAATCTCCCATAAGCACAGTATCATCAGCAAAAAGTAACTGTGTCAACTCCTATTTTGTGCTTGATTCCCCATAATTTAATCCCACTCCTCTCCCCAACACCCTAGCATTTACTTCTTTAACAACCCCGTCTATAAATATATTAAACAACCATGGTGACATTACACAACCCTGACTAAGACCGACTTTTACCGGGAAGTAATCTCCCTCTCTCCTACATACCCTAACCTGAGCCTCACTATACTCATAAATACCCTTTACAGCATTTAGTAATTTACTACTTATTCCATACACTTGCAGCATCTGCCACATTGCTTTCCTATCCACTCTATCATATGCCTTTTCTAAATCCATAAATGCAATGAAAACTTCCCCGCCTTTATCTAAATACTGTTCACATATATGCTTCAATGTAAACACTTGATCAACATATCCCCTACCCACTCTAAAGCCTCCTTGCTCAATCTGCAATCCTACTCTCTGTCTTACCTCTAATTCTTTCAATAATAACCCTACCGTACACTTTTCCTGGTATACTCAGTAAACTTATTCCCCTATAATTTTTACAATCTCTTTTGTCCCCCTTTCCTTTATATAAAGGAACTATACATGCTCTCTGCCACTCCCTAGGTACCTTCCCCTCTTTCATACATTTATTAAACAAAAACACCAACCACTCGAACACTATATCCCCCTCCCCCCCATGCTTTTAACATTTCATGATCCCGTCAGTTTCAACTGCTTTACCCCCTTTCATTCTACGTAATGCCTCACGCACCTTCCCCACACTCACATCCTGCTATTCTTCACTCCTAAAAGATGGTATACCTCCCTGGCCAGTGCATGAAATTACCGCCTCTCTTTCTTCGTCGACATTTAAAAGTTCCTCAAAATATTCCCGCCATCTACCCAATACCTCCATCTCCCCATCTACTAACTCTCCTACTCTGTTTTTAACTGACAAGTCCATTTGTTCTCTAGGCTTTCTTAACTTGTTTATCTCACTCTAAAATTTTTTCTTGTTTTCAGCAAAATTTCTTGCCAGTGCCTCTCCCACTCTTTCATCTGCTCTCCTTTTGCATTCTCTCACCACTCTCTTCACCTTTCTTTTGCTCTCCATGTACTCTGCTCTTCTTGCAACACTTATGCTTTGTAGAAACCTCTCATAAGCTACCTTTTTCTCTTTTATCACACTCTTTAATTCATCATTCCACCAGTCACTCCTCTTTTGTCCTGCATCCACCCTCCTATAACCACAAACTTCTGCCCTACTTTCTAAAACTGCATTTTTAAAACTATCCCAACCCTTTTCAACCCCCACCTCCCCCACTACTCATACTTACATTAGCCCACCTTTCTGCTAGTAGTTGCTTATATCTTACCCTAACTTCCTCCTCTCTTAGTTTATACACTTTCACCTCTCTCTTACTTGTTGTTGCCATTTTCCTTTTGTCCCATCTACCTCTTACTCTCACTGTAGCTACGACTAAATATTTATTATTATTAACACATTGGCCGATTCCCACCATGGCAGGGTGGCAGGAAAAAGAAAAACTTTCATCATCATTCACTCCATCACTGTCTTGCCAGAGGAGTGCTTTACACTACATTTATAAAACTGCAACATAACACCCCTCCTTCAGAGTGTAGACACTGTACTTCCCATCTCCAGGACTCAAGTCCAGCCTGCCGGTTTCCCTGAATCCTTTCATAAATGTTGCTTTTCTCACACTCCAACAGCACATCAAGTATTAAAAACCATTTGTCTACATTCACTCCTATCAGATACGCTCATGCACACTTGCCGGAAGTCCAAGCCCCTCTCACACAAAACCTCCTTTACCCCCTTCCTCCAGCCCTTCCTAGGCCGACCCCTACCCCCGCTTCCCTCCACTACAGATTTATACACTCTCAAAGTCATTTTGTTTTGTTCCATTCTCTCTACATGCCCGAACCACCTCAACAACCCCTCCTCAGCCCTCTGGATAAAGTATTTTCTTTTTGGGGATTTTCTTTCTCTTTGGGTCACCCTGCCTCAGTGGGAGACGGCCGACTTGTTGGAAAAAAAAAAAATATGATTTTTCTTTCTGTATTTTTCTCTCTGTATGATAATGAGCCTGATTCAGGGCCAGGCTTGTTATCATATAGAAGTGACGAGTTTCAAGAGTCTCTGTACTCTTGGAACCCGGCCATGGCCCAGGCTCGTTCTGGAGGAAGAAAATAATTGACAACCATTATGGGTATCCCGTTTTGGTCATCACCTTAAGATGATTCCATTGTCTAATACCCTAAATATTTCATTACGCATTTCTTTGTTATGAAAAATATTTTGTTTTTAACCAGTTTGGTATTATAGTGGATTGATTTTTATATGTAACTGATTTGAAGTACATATTTACCTTTATGAATGTGTAAATTCAAGAATTATGTGGATTAAAGTAAAGGTTGGATGCGAGAAGTGGGTCATAATAAGCGTGTATGCACCTGGAGAAGAGAGGAATGCAGAGGAGAGAGAGAGATTTTGGGAGATGTTAAGTGAATGTATAGGAGCCTTTGAACCAAGTGAGAGAGTAATTGTGGTAGGGGACTTGAATGCTAAAGTAGGAGAAACTTTTAGAGAGGGTGTGGTAGGTAAGTTTGGGGTGCCAGGTGTAAATGATAATGGGAGCCCTTTGATTGAACTTTGTATAGAAAGGGGTTTAGTTATAGGTAATACATATTTTAAGAAAAAGAGGATAAATAAGTATACACGATATGATGTAGGGCGAAATGACAGTAGTTTGTTGGATTATGTATTGGTAGATAAAAGACTGTTGAGTAGACTTCAGGATGTACATGTTTATAGAGGGGCCACAGATATATCAGATCACTTTCTAGTTGTAGCTACACTGAGAGTAAAAGGTAGATGGGATACAAGGAGAATAGAAGCATCAGGGAAGAGAGAGGTGAAGGTTTATAAACTAAAAGAGGAGGCAGTTAGGGTAAGATATAAACAGCTATTGGAGGATAGATGGGCTAATGAGAGCATAGGCAATGGGGTCGAAGAGGTATGGGGTAGGTTTAAAAATGTAGTGTTAGAGTGTTCAGCAGAAGTTTGTGGTTACAGGAAAGTGGGTGCAGGAGGGAAGAGGAGCGATTGGTGGAATGATGATGTAAAGAGAGTAGTAAGGGAGAAAAAGTTAGCATATGAGAAGTTTTTACAAAGTAGAAGTGATGCAAGGAGGGAAGAGTATATGGAGAAAAAGAGAGAAGTTAAGAGAGTGGTGAAGCAATGTAAAAAGAGAGCAAATGAGAGAGTGGGTGAGATGTTATCAACAAATTTTGTTGAAAATAAGAAAAAGTTTTGGAGTGAGATTAACAAGTTAAGAAAGCCTAGAGAACAAATGGATTTGTCAGTTAAAAATAGGAGAGGAGAGTTATTAAATGGAGAGGTAGAGGTATTGGGAAGATGGAAGGAATATTTTGAGGAATTGTTAAATGTTGATGAAGATAGGGAAGCTGTGATTTCGTGTATAGGGCAAGGAGGAATAACATCTTGTAGGAGTGAGGAAGAGCCAGTTGTGAGTGTGGGGGAAGTTCGTGAGGCAGTAGGTAAAATGAAAGGGGGTAAGGCAGCCGGGATTGATGGGATAAAGATAGAAATGTTAAAAGCAGGTGGGGATATAGTTTTGGAGTGGTTGGTGCAATTATTTAATAAATGTATGGAAGAGGGTAAGGTACCTAGGGATTGGCAGAGAGCATGCATAGTTCCTTTGTATAAAGGCAAAGGGGATAAAAGAGAGTGCAAAAATTATAGGGGGATAAGTCTGTTGAGTGTACCTGGTAAAGTGTATGGTAGAGTTATAATTGAAAGAATTAAGAGTAAGACGGAGAATAGGATAGCAGATGAACAAGGAGGCTTTAGGAAAGGTAGGGGGTGTGTGGACCAGGTGTTTACAGTGAAACATATAAGTGAACAGTATTTAGATAAGGCTAAAGAGGTCTTTGTGGCATTTATGGATTTGGAAAAGGCGTATGACAGGGTGGATAGGGGGGCAATGTGGCAGATGTTGCAAGTGTATGGTGTAGGAGGTAGGTTACTGAAAGCAGTGAAGAGTTTTTACGAGGATAGTGAGGCTCAAGTTAGAGTATGTAGGAAAGAGGGAAATTTTTTCCCAGTAAAAGTAGGCCTTAGACAAGGATGTGTGATGTCACCGTGGTTGTTTAATATATTTATAGATGGGGTTGTAAGAGAAGTAAATGCGAGGGTCTTGGCAAGAGGCGTGGAGTTAAAAGATAAAGAATCACACACAAAGTGGGAGTTGTCACAGCTGCTCTTTGCCGATGACACTGTGCTCTTGGGAGATTCTGAAGAGAAGTTGCAGAGATTGGTGGATGAATTTGGTAGGGTGTGCAAAAGAAGAAAATTAAAGGTGAATACAGGAAAGAGTAAGGTTATGAGGATAACAAAAAGATTAGGTGATGAAAGATTGAATATCAGATTGGAGGGAGAGAGTATGGAGGAGGTGAACGTATTCAGATATTTGGGAGTGGACGTGTCAGCGGATGGGTCTATGAAAGATGAGGTGAATCATAGAATTGATGAGGGAAAAAGAGTGAGTGGTGCACTTAGGAGTCTGTGGAGACAAAGAACTTTGTCCTTGGAGGCAAAGAGGGGAATGTATGAGAGTATAGTTTTACCAACGCTCTTATATGGGTGTGAAGCGTGGGTGATGAATGTTGCAGCGAGGAGAAGGCTGGAGGCAGTGGAGATGTCATGTCTGAGGGCAATGTGTGGTGTGAATATAATGCAGAGAATTCGTAGTTTGGAAGTTAGGAGGAGGTGCGGGATTACCAAAACTGTTGTCCAGAGGGCTGAGGAAGGGTTGTTGAGGTGGTTCGGACATGTAGAGAGAATGGAGCGAAACAGAATGACTTCAAGAGTGTATCAGTCTGTAGTGGAAGGAAGGCGGGGTAGGGGTCGGCCTAGGAAGGGTTGGAGGGAGGGGGTAAAGGAGGTTTTGTGTGCGAGGGGCTTGGACTTCCAGCAGGCATGCGTGAGCGTGTTTGATAGGAGTGAATGGAGACAAATGGTTTTTAATACTTGACGTGCTGTTGGAGTGTGAGCAAAGTAACATTTATGAAGGGATTCAGGGAAACCGGCAGGCCGGACTTGAGTCTTGGAGATGGGAAGTACAGTGCCTGCACTCTGAAGGAGGGGTGTTAATGTTGCAGTTTAAAAACTGTAGTGTAAAGCACCCTTCTGGCAAGACAGTGATGGAGTGAATGATGGTGAAAGTTTTTCTTTTTCGGGCCACCCTGCCTTGGTGGGAATCGGCCGGTGTGATAATAAAAAAAAAAAAATAAAAATTTACCTTGCTAATTTATGAAATTCTCGATAAAAGATAATTATAGTTAAAAATATCTTGCAGGTACGAATGGCTAATTTAATGAGGGTTTTAGGAACGGAAGCAGTGTTAGACCCTACAAAAATGGAAAAGCACGTGCGTGAACAGATGGCTAAGAGACTTAAAGCCCACCAGGATGCTAATGCTGCACGCAAACTTACACCTGAACAGCTAAGAGAAAAGAAAGTTCGTAAAATTAAAGAGGACACCAGTACAGGGATTCATGTTGCTGTATATAAGTGAGTAGTGAGCTGTTAATTTCTACTTGTATGAAAGTTGATTTATGTATGACTATGAGGAACATGTATATTATCTAGATTTGACTTCTGGTGACAGGTACAGGTCCACATCCCTTTATCTGAAATTCTGAAATTCAAAAAGTTCCGAAAACTGAAGTCTCTTCATGGAGTGTGGAGCGTCAGTCATCTCCATGCTGGGTCATGCCGCTATGTGGCGGCGTTGAAAATCATTCTGAAATTCGAAACAATACAGGCCCCAAGGGTTTAGGATAAAGAGATGTGCACCTGTAATAATGCTTGCACTAAAGGATGGTTGGGGATGTTGCAGTTCTGCTAACAAAAGGTATAGTGCTTGCACTTTGAAGGAGAGAGAGGGTTGTTTTATTTCTGGAGATGGCAAGTGCAGTACATGTATTCTGAAGAAGGGTTCAGGTGCTGTGGTTCAGAGGGTCATTGAAAGTGTGATGTCTGTAAACTTCTGGCAAGACATCTGTTGGGTGAGTGATGATGAATGTGTTCCTTTTTGAGTTGATTATGTTGGTGCAAAATGGGTGGTGTGGTAAAAATAAATACGTATAATGTTAACAAAGCAAATGTTATTATTTCTTCCTCAGGGTGACAGATTTCTCCAATGGTTCACATAAGTTCAAGGTTGAAACAAATGCAAAACAACTTTTCCTCACTGGTACTGTAGTCCTTTTTAAGGACATTAATGTTGTTGTAGTTGAAGGAGGTCCAAAACAGCAGAAGAAGTATAAGAGGTAAGTTAAAAGTGAGTGCTGAAAAGGCATAAACAAAATGTGAGTTATGTCACAGTTACTTGGCAGATGATATGGTTCTTTTGGGAGATTCTGGAGAGAAGTTGCAAATATTGAAAGAATTTGAGAGAGTTTGTAAAAGGAGTAAATTAAAAGAGAGTATAGGAGAAGTAAGGTAATAAGAAAGACAAAGGCAATGAAAGGTTGGATATCAGATTGGAGGGAGGGAGTGTGAAGGAAGTAAGTCTTCGAATATTTGTGAATGGACCTATCAGCAGATAGGTCTATGAAGGAAGAGGTAACCAATAGAATAGGAGTGGGAAGGGAAAAGGTGAGTTATGTATTAAGGCATCTGTGGAGAGAAAGAATTTTATCCATGAACGCAAAAGAGTAAAATGTGCCTGAGTACGTATAGCTGTACCAAAACTGTTACATTGGCATAAAGTATGAGTTATAAATGTTGCACCAAGCAGAATGGTGGAGGCATTGCAGTTTGGGGGTAATGTGTAGTGTAAATATTATGTAGAGAATTAGGAGTGTCCTAGGTAGTTGGTTGGTAGACAGCAACCATCCAGGGAGGTACTACCATCCTGCCAAGTGAGTGTAAAACAAAAGCCTGTACTTGTTTTACATGATGGTAGGATTGCTGGTGTCTTTTTTTGTCTCACAAAAATACAAAATTTCAGGTACATCTTGCTGCTTCTACTTAAACTAGGTCACACTACGCATGCATGTTTTTTTTTTTTTTTTTTTTCAACAAGTCGGTCGTCTCCCACCGAGGCAGGGTGACCCAAAAAAGAAAGAAAATCCCCAAAAAGAAAATACTTTAAAAAGTAACAAAAGTACCAACCACTCCAACACTATATCTTCCCCCTGCTTTTAACATTTCTTTCATGATCCCATCAGTTCCAGCTGCTTTACCCCTTTTCATTCTACGTAATGCCTCGGGTACCTCCCCCACACTTACATTCTGCTCTTCTTCACTCCTAAAAGATGGTGTACCTCCCTGACCAGTGCTTGAAATTACTTCCTCCTTTCTTCCTAAACATTTAAAAGTTCCTCAAAATATTCTCGCCATCTACCTAATACCTCCCTCTCCCCATCTACTAACTCCCCTACTCTGTTTTTAACTGACAAATCCATACTATCCCTAGGCTTTCTTAACTTGTTTAACTCACTCTAAAATTTTTTCTTATTTTCATTAAAATTTCTTGACAGTGTCTCTCCCACTCTATCATCTGCTCTCCTTTTGCACTCTCTCACCACTCTCTTCACCTTTCTTTTACTCTCCATATACTCTGCTCTTCTTATAACACTTCTTCTTTGTAAAAACCTCTCATAAGCTAACTTTTTCTCTTTTATCACACCCTTTACTTCATCATTCCACCAATCACTCCTCTTTCTTCCTGCCCCCACCCTCCCATAACCACAAACTTCTGCCCCACATTCTAATACTGCATTTTTAACACTATTCCAACCCTCTTCAACCCCCCCACTACTCATCTTTGCACTAGCCCACCTTTCTGCCAATAGTCGCTTATATCTCGCCCGAACTTCCTCCTCCCTTAGTTTATACACTTTCACCTCCCTCTTACTTGTTGTTGCCACCTTCCTCTTTTCCCATCTACCACTTACTCTAACTGTAGCTACAACTAAATAATGATCCGATATATCAGTTGCCCCTCTATAAACATGTACATCCTGGAGCCTACCCATCAACCTTTTATCCACCAATACATAATCTAACAAACTACTTTCATTACGTGCTACATCATACCTTGTATATTTATTTATCCTCTTTTTCATAAAATATGTATTACTTATTACCAAATCTCTTTCTACACATAGCTCAATTAAAGGCTCCCCATTTACATTTACCCCTGGCACCCCAAATTTACCTACTACTCCCTCCATAACATTTTTACCCACTTTAGCATTGAAATCCCCAACCACCATTACTCTCACACTTGATTCAAAACTCCCCACGCATTCACTCAACATTTCCCAAAATCTCTCTCTCTCCTCTACACTTGTTTCTTCTCCAGGTGCATACACGCTTACTATAACCCACTTTTCACATCCAATCTTTATTTTACTCCACATAATTCTTGAATTAATACATTTATAGTCCCTCTTTTCCTGCCATAGTTTATCCTTCAACATTTTTGCTACTCCTTCTTTAGCTCTAACTCTATATGAAACCCCTGACCTAATCCCATTTATTCCTGTCCATTGAAACTCTCCCAGCCCCTTCAGTTTTGTTTCACTTAAAGCCAGGACATCCAGCTTCTCCTCATTCATAACATCCACAATCATCTCTTTCTTATCATCCACGCACATTCAGACTTCCCACTTTGACAATTTTCTTCTTCTTATTCTTTTTAGTAATCTTTACAGGAAAAGGGGTTGCTAGCCCATTTTTCCCGGCATTTTAGTTGACTTTTACAACACGCATGGCTTACGGAGGAAAGATTCTTATTCCACTTCCCCATGGATATAAAAGGAAAAGTAATAAGACCAAGAACTATTAAGATAAAATCAAAGAAAACTCAGATGAGTGTGTATAAATGAACGTGTACATGTATGTATAGTGTGACCTAAGTGTAAGTAGAAGTAGCAAGACATACCTGTAATCTTGCATATTTATGAGACAGACAAAAGACACCAGCAATCCTACCATCATGTAAAACAATTACAGGCTTTTGTTTTACATTCACTTGGCAGGACGGTAGTACCTCCCTGGGTGGTTGCTCTCTACCAACCTACTACCTATATATAGGTATATGTGGAGTCAAAAAAACATTATCTATGGAGGCAAAGAAGGGAATGTATGAAAGTATAGTAGTACCAATTCTCATATATGGGTGTGAAGCTTTGGTTGTGAATGCAGCAGCGAGGGGGCGGTTGGAGGCAGTGGAGATGTCCTGTCTAAGGGCAATGTGCGATTTAAATATTATGCAGAAAATTCGGAGTGTGGAAATTAGGAGGTGTGGAGTTAGTAAAAGTATTAGTCAGAGGGCTGAAAAGGGGTTGTTGAGGTGGTTTGGTCATTTAGAGAGAATGGATCAAAGTAGAATGACATGGAGAGCATTTAAATCTGTAGGAGAAGGAAGGCGGGGTAGGCATCGTCCTCGAAAAGGTTGGAAGGAAGGGGTAAGGGAGGTTTTGTGGGCGAGGGGCTTGGACTTCCAGCAGGCGTGCATGAGCGTGTTCGATAGTGAATGGAGACGAATGGTATTTGGGACCTGACGATCTGTTGGAGTGCGAGCAGGGTAATATTTAGTGAAGGGATTCAGGGAAACCGGTTATTTTTATATAGCCGGACTTGAGTCCTGGAAATGGGAAGTACAATGCCTGCACTCTAAAGGAGGGATTTCAGGATATTAGCAGTTTGGAAGGATATGTTGTGTATCTTTATACATATATGCTTCTAAACTGTTGTCTTCCGAGCACCTCTGCAAAAACAGTGATTATGTGTGAGTGAGGTGAAAGTGTTGAATGATGTTGAAAGTATTTTCTCTTTGGGGATTTTCTTTCTTTTTTGGGTCACCCTGCCTCGGTGGGAGACGGCCGACTTGTTGGGAAAAAAAAATTTAGATAATGCAGATGTTTTATAGAATCTAAGAAATTGTATGCATTTTGTAATATTAATACATAAAAAATTTCAGATTAATGATGGAGCGTATCAAATGGGCAGAAGAATCACGCTCAAAAGATGCAGATATTGACCCTAAATGTCAATTGGTTTGGGAGGGGACTACATCAGAAAGAAGCTTTGTTGAGGTAAGAACCTTTTATACCTTTATTAGCCAGACTTGAGTCCTGGAGGTGGGAAAGACATTGAGGGCATAGTGAAAGAGGCTTAGGAAAGTTGCAGTATGGAAGATCATTTTAATTTATATACTTAGTGTGTACTTCTGGTAAGATAGCTGTTGAATGAATGATGAAGGTTTCCATACTTTGGGTCACTATCTTGGTGAAAGATGGCAGGTGAGGCCATTTTTTTTTTTTTAACGAGTTATCACTACCCACCAAAATATAATGACTCGGGGGGGGGGGGGGGGGGGGGGGGGACTTTCATGTCTATTCGTTGTCTTTGTGTCTTCCAGTTTTGACCCACAGAATTGCAGCTCTCATTTTCATTAATCAGTTCCAGTACTTTTCAATCATCAAATTTCAGGCTTACCCGGAGATGAAGGTGCACCATTAAATTAATGGCAAGGGGAAGAATGATAACTTTCCCCTTACATAAGTTCATGTATCCTGTGGTTTGAATCAACTCAGACTAATGTTAATGTACTCTTTGGCTTGAACCAACTCAAATCAAGCAAGGCACCTATTTTCATTTCTCTTGGAGCATGACCCCTAAATTGAAAACTAACTGTAGGATAGTGTTCAAATTGTACCCTGCCCATCTACAGGTCTTCTATTGTGGTACTTGATTAGTCCTCCTGGCAACTACCCAACCACCACCTTGGCTAACTGTCACAGCCATCTTGGTTATTCCACCAGTGCACAAAGATTGGTAGTTCACCTGCTCAGGAATTCTGGGAAGGTTATGTACTGGGCTGCTGGTTACACTCAGGTTGGACAGTCATGGATCTGGTTCTGTCAGTTTACTGACTCCAAGGTTATGTCGGATTGACAATCTGGCATCCCTTGTCTGTAGATGATAACGGGTCTGAGTGCCTCCAGTGTGTAAATTAGACACGTGCAACACTTGGGTATTTTTAATAAGGAAACGTTTCGCCACACAGGTTGTAAATGCTGCAATAAGGAGGCGGTTGGAGGCAGTGGAGATGCCCTGTCTAAGGGCAATGTGTGGTGTAAATATCATGCAGAAAATTTCGAGTGTGGAAATTAGGAGAAGGTGTGGAGTTAATAAAAGTATTAGTCAGAGGGCTGAAGAGGGGTTGTTGAAGTGGTTTGGTCATTTAGAGAACTGGATCAAAGTAGAATGACATAGAGAGCATATAAATCTGTAGGGGAAGGAAGGTGGGGTAGGGGTCATCCTCGAAAAGGTTGGAGGGAGGGGGTAAAGGAGGTTTTGTGGACTTTCAGCAAGCGTGTGTGAGCGTGTTAGATAGGAGTGAATGGAGACTAATGGTTTTTGGGACCTGATGATCTGTTGGAGTGTGAGCAGGGTAATATTTAGTGAAATGATTCAGGGAAACTGGTTATTTTTATAGAACGACTTGAGTATTGGGAATGGGAAGTACAGTGCCTGCACTTTAAAGGAGGGGTTTGGGATATTGGCAGTTTGGAGGGATATGTTATATATCTTTATATGTATATGCTTCTAAACTGCTGTATCTGGGCACCTCTGCAAAAACAATGATTATGTGTGAGTGAGGTGAAAGTGTTGAATGATGATGAAAGTATTTTCTTTTTGGGTCACCCTGCCTCGGTGGGAAACGACCGGCTTGTTGAAAAAAAAAATTGTATTTTTTATTGATGTGTATTAAAATTATCATCTTTCTTAAAACCATGTTAAAAATCACTTAATCCTTTCACCTTATATTTTCTCTTATCAGTGGGAACTACTGATGAGGTTCTTTGAAAATCAACTTATAATTAATAAGCATTTTATACTGTTTCTTCTTTTCAAGAAGAGGTTCCTTAATGCTGGTTTACAGCTCTTGATTAAAGGAATTAGAGCTATTCTTCCCATTCTCAGATTAAACCTGACCCATGGTCGGGCTCTGGGAGTAGAAAGACTCAAAACTCATCAAAGGTACTCATCACCTTGCCCATTCCCTAGACACTGTATGACCCCTTACAGGTTTAGTGCTCCTTCATGAATATAATAATAATTTTTTTTTCTTTGTCTCTTTCACAGATGCAGTTCAAAGCCTGTCCTACAGAATCCTTTGCAAGGGATCACTTTAAAAAGCATGGGGTCGAACACTACTGGGATTTAGCATATGGGAAAAAAATTCTTGAAGAAGCTGATAGTGGTATTTGAAAGTGTGATTGCTAGTAATAGATTCAAGACATTCAGGAAAAGACATTATAAGTTTTATATTTGCCAAAACAACAATAGCTTTTTGAAGGATGACATGGTGTATTGCTGACAAGTATGAGGGCATAGAAAGAGGTTGGAAAGCAAGCTATTATTGTTGCAGTGAAACAATGTTGCAATAAAAGCTTGTTCAACAGTTTGTCATTTCTTGCTTCATACAATAGCTTTGGAAACTGAGCCTGGGGTTTGGCATTAAGTGTGGCCTACATACACTAGCATAACAGCATTAACAACAGTTGACAGTAATAGTGTTCCCTCTGTATGAAAATAATTCTCTTCCAGATATATGAGCTGAATTATTGAAATGTGTCTCAAAATACTACATTTTAAAATATGCAAAACACTTTTTAAGTTTAATATTACAATTTTAAATGAACATTGATGTGAAACTGTTAAAAAAAAAACTCGTTAGCCAAATCGCAATAGCAGAGTGGGCAATGAGCAAATTATTATTTACTCTGCAATGTTACATCTAAGGTTATTTGTGAATAATATTTGAGGACATACTCTTAAGCATCATTTTTTTTTTCTCAGTCTGTGTTGACACCTGGTACTCTGCTTAATGATGTTAAGTAATGAATAGTTTATTTAATTAAATTTTGAGAAAATCTTTTATCACTGAGTTTTTGTAGTCATTCAGTAATATAGAATAGAATTGGTTTCCAATATGAACTGTGGTTTGATCTACATCAGTAAAAGGTTTCAAAAATATGTTCTTAAGGAAAGGTGTTTGTAGAACTTAAGAGAGAGTGGCCAAGACTGTCATGTGAGCATGTAAGATAATTGTTGTCACTTGTGCTCTTGAAGAAAGGATCAGCTACTATAAGAAGTGTATATAATATTTTTTATAAATCTGTGATTTTAGCAGATAGCAAACATTTTGATAATACTTGCACAGTTTTGACTGCTATATATACGAAATTCTTTCTCAAAAATCTGTCTGTGAATTGAAATAAACATTCTTTACTCCATGCAGAAGAGAGGCCATAAAATAATGTCATTCATTTTACATTTTGATTTCATGTAAATTTTTTATACTTAAGAGCTGCTATGTATATATATTATTGTATAATGATAATTGGATAAAAAATTTTAATGGTTATGAATACTTTTGCTTTCAGCATGATTGGCCATTAAGTCTAAAAGGTTAGTATTTGGGAAACATACCAGTTGTAAACTTAGACAAATAATACTAACTGGATGTCTTGGTAAATGAATGAAAATATGTACAGTGGACCCTCGTTTTTCATAATTAATTCGTTCCAGAGAGTGTGACTGTTATCGAAATTGACGATTTGCGAATCCATTTTCCCCCATAAGAAATAATGTAAATCCAATTAATTCGTTCCAGACACCCACAAGTATCAAAAAACTATTTTTTTACCTTAAAGATAGATTTACATGCACAAAAAATGAACATTCAACATGACAGTTACCTTTATTGAAGGCTGTTGTTGATGAGTAGAAGACAGGGAGGAGGAGAGAGGGAATAAAGGGTATTGTTTGGAAGGGGAATCCCCCTCCATAAGGACTAGGTCACTTCAGGGGTCACTTCCCTAGCCACTTCCCTAGCTTAAATATAGATTTACATGCAGAAAAGAATGCCAAATAAATGTAAAGCACTAATAAAATGTATAAATGAACATTTAACATCACACTTACCTTTATTGAAGACTCTTGTTGGTGTATGGCAGATGGGGCAGAGGGAGGGGAGGCGAGTTTATTGTTGGAGAATATGACACTAATATCAACTGTATGGCTTATTTATCTATCATAATTCAACTAATATGACATAATAAACAATATTAATAACATAGAAACATGGAATATACTCTAGAATGAATAAAATAAGTCATTATGTATGTCACGAGAGGTGTTGTGTTGTGTTGTTGGGTGTATAAGGGCCACTGAGAGCATAAGCCCTCCATAATGGTGGTGAAGCAGCAGCTGAGGTGGCGGTCTTTTCTGTAACCTAACAATATTGGGGGAGATAGTAGAATAGCTGAATCACTGAAGAAGGCACCCTCTACCACCATCACAACCACTACCACCCTCTATCACCATCACTACCACCTTCTACCACTATCACAACTGCTACTGCCCTCTACCACCATCACTACCACCCTCTATCACTATCACAACTGCTACCACCATCACTACCACCCTCTATCACTATCACAACTGCTACCACCATCGCTACCACCCTCTACCACTATCATAACTGCTACCACCCTCTACCACTATCACAACTGCTACCACCCTCTACCACCATCACTACCACCCTTTACCACCACCACTACCACCCTCTACCACTGTCACAACTGCTACTACTCTACCACCACCACTTTCGTATTTGTCTACAAACTTTTTCTTAAATTATATGTGTTTCTCACATTTTTTACCAAGGGGCTGGTACTAGAAGCTTTCTTTAGAGCCATGGTGGCTTATTTAGCAGTTGCAAGCACTAAAACGAATGGAATATTATGAAATGTATCATACGAACTTGTGGGATCATCCTCACTCACTGATAAACAATGGCACACTGGCTGGGAATGGAGTGTGAGGCTGCTTGGGGCTGTGCATACGCGTCCGAGACAAACGATTATTTGCGAGTCAAATGGCGATTTTCGAGTCAGTGTTTCGATGAAAAAAAGTTACGATTTTCGAAAACTACGACTTTCAAGCCTTACGAAAAATGAGGGTCCACTGTATGTGTGTGTGTGTGTGCGTGGGCTTGTGCATATGTACTCGCCTAATTGTACTCACCTAATTGTGGTTGCAGGGGTTGAGACTCAGCTCCTGGCCCCGCCTCTTCACTGATCGCTACTGGGTCCTCTGTGTATGTGTGCGAGTGCGTGTGTGCGCATGTATATATGTGTGCATGCACACTCATCTGTATGTACTTGTCTGTATGTGGCTACAGGGGTTGAGTCTCAGCTCCTGGCCCCACCTCTCAACTTGCTGCTTGTGTATGTAATTACCTGTTTGCAGTGGCATCTTAAAGTGCCCTCTTTTATTTTGTTTATAATTATTTTGTAAAAATTCAATAACCGTATTTTCTAGCATACAAGGTGCTCTTTACCCCCTCCCCCCACACACACAAGAAAAAAAAAGTCTCACAATACCAGCTTGTGCCTTATGTACTCAAGGTTAGGAAAGAGGGTAAGCTTTGTGTTGCTGGCAAATGGTGGTTCCAGTGTTGTGGTGGTAAACTGAACTCCAACATTCCCTCCCATCCCATCCCATCCCTTCCTCATCAGAACTGTTTCCCTGATTACTTTAGAATGATTAGTAATTGTTATAAATTGTGATTTACAAATTTCCTGTATGCAATAAGCAAACCAGCTTCAGCAATTGTAAATAATTGTACAGTAGCCGTCTGTAAACAGCAGGTAGCCATGTTTGGTGAAGCAGACAAAAGACTGTGCAAGATCCTGCCTCTTTCAGCTCTGCGGTGTGCAACAGCAGCCAGTCATTGGCTCACTGTAATTTTGAAGCAATTACAAACCACTGTACAGGCAGGGTTAGAACCCATGGCAAGCAAGTTGTAAAACTACAGGTCAGTGCACAAGCCACTGGGCCACCTGGCTACCGTAGTTTATATATTATGTTTTCATGAGTCATGAAGCAAGTACATACTACTTGTTTTCTTTTTTTTTTTCAAGGATGTGGTACTTTTTTTTGCTTGGTCAGCCTCCCCTGGAGATTAGTTTAATTGGCTCTTAATTAACTGTTCTGTAGTAGTATTTTGCGAAGAAGTATTTCCACTTATCTGTTTAATGTTACTTTATTACGCAATTCAAAATTATAAGTGGGGATATAGTTTTGGCATGGTTGGCTTATTTGTTCAATATATGCATTTAAAGAAAGAAAGGTGCATAAGGATTGTACAAGAGAAAAGGAAACAAGGTCAAGTGTAACAACTTTAGGGGGAATAAGTGTGTTCAGTATACAGAGTAAGGTGTATGGCAGAATTGTTATTGAGAGAATTAGGGGTAAGGCAGGAAGGAGGCTTACAGAGGAGTGGGAAGGATTTAGGAAGGGTAAGGGCAAGGCATGTGTGAGCATGTTAGATAGGAGTAAGTGTAGACAAATGTTTTTTTGGACGATGTGCTGTTGGAGTATAATTAGGGTAATATTTTGTGAAGGGATTCAAGGAAATCAGTTAGCTGGACTAGAGTTCTGGAGGTGGGAATTTCAATGCCTGTACTCAAAAGGAGGGGTGTGGGATATTTACTGTTTAGAGTAATATATGAACTGTCATATTTGTGCACCTCTGGGAAGACAGTGACAGTGTGAATGATGGTGAAAGTGTTTCATATTCAGGTCACCCTGCCTAGGTGGGAGATGGCCACCATGTAAAAAAAACGAAAGCAAATTAATGTGGTTATAATTATAATCTTAATTTTTAAAGTGGTGGACCAGTAAACCAGTGGAAGGCCTCAGTCTGATGACCAAAATCTCCAGTGGCAGGTCATCATATGACTAAGACCCTCCTCGGGAAACACTTGACCTGTTTCCTGACGAATCTTACCTAACATAACCTAAGGGTAAGGAACTATTAATTGCATTTATGGTTTTAGAAAAGGCATATGATAAGGTAGATAGGGAAGCAATATGACACATGTTGCAGATATATAGACTAGGTACTACATTATTAAGAGCAGTACAGAGTTTTTATGAGTAGAGTGAGGCTCATGTTAGGTTATGTAGGTGAGAAAGGGAACATTTTCTATTAAAGAGTAGTGTGATGTCACCATGGTTGCTTAATGTTTAGAGAGGTTGTAAAAGAAAAGGTGTAGGATTAAATTATAAAAAATCTGATACATATTGGTAGTTGTCACAATTCTTCTTTTGAGAGATTCTGAGGTGAAGTTGCCAAGGCTGGTGGTTGAGTTTGGGAGAGTGTGCAAAAGAAGGAAATTAAAAGTAAATAGGAATGAGCAAGATGATAGTACAAAAACAGTAGAGGCATTAAAAAGTTAACAGATTGGAAGAGGGACAATAGAGGAAGTGTATGTACTTATATATTTGGTAGTGGACATGTAGGGAAATAGGGAGGGGGTAAAAGAGGTGTTGTGGGCGAGGGGTTTGGACTTCCAGCAAGCGTGTGTGAGCGTGTTAGATAGGAGTGAATGAAGACAAATGGTATTTGGGACTTGACGATCTGTTGGAGTGTGAGCAGGGTAATATTTAGTGAAGGAATTCAGGGAAACCGATTATTTTATATAACTGGACTTGAGTCCTGGAAATGGGAAGTACAATGCCTGCACTCTAAAGGAGGGGTTTGGGATATTGGCAGTTTGGAGAGATATATTTTGTATTTTCATACGTATATACTTCTAAACTGTTGTATTCTGGGCACCTCTGCAAAAACAGTGATTATGTGTGAGGTGAAAGCGTTGAATGATGATGAAAGTATTTTCTTTTTGGGGATTTTCTTTCTCTTTGGGTCACCCTGCCTCGGTGGGAGACGGCCGACTTGTTGAAAAAAAAAAAATCTAATAAATGATTGGGAAAAGTTAAATGGAGTTTGAGGCATCTGTGGAGAGAAGAGAATGAAGCTTATCTGTACCTGATGAGTGTTCCTGGAGAGGATTTCAGGGATCAGTGTCCCTGCAGCCCAGTCAGTGACCAGGTTAAAAAAAGGAGAAATATCCTTCCTCTGTAAGCCATGCGTGTCATAAGAGGTGAATAAAATGAAAGGAGCAAGGGGCTAGTAACCCCTTCTTTTTTTTATTTTTTTTTATTATCACACTGGCCGATTCCCACCAAGGCAGGGTGGCCCGAAAAAGAAAAACTTTCACCATCATTCACTCCATCACTGTCTTGCCAGAAGGGTGCTTTACACTACAGTTTTTAAACTGCAACATTAACACCCCTCCTTCAGAGTGCAGGCACTGTACTTCCCATCTCCAGGACTCAAGTCCGGCCTGCCGGTTTCCCTGAACTCCTTCATAAATGTTACTTTGCTCACACTCCAACAGCACGCCAAGTATTAAAAACCATTTGTCTCCATTCACTCCTATCAAACACGCTCACGCATGCCTGCTGGAAGTCCAAGCCCCTTGCACACAAAACCTCCTTTACCCCCTCTCTCCAACCTTTCCTAGGCCGACCCCTACCCCGCCTTCCTTCCACTACAGACTGATACACTCTTGAAGTCATTCTGTTTCGCTCCATTCTCTCTACATGTCCGAACCACCTCAACAACCCTTCCTCAGCCCTCTGGACAACAGTTTTGGTAATCCCGCACCTCCTCCTAACTTCCAAACTACGAATTCTCTGCATTATATTCACACCACACATTGCCCTCAGACATGACATCTCCACTGCCTCCAGCCTTCTCCTCGCTGCAACATTCATCACCCATGCTTCACACCCATATAAGAGCGTTGGTAAAACTATACTCTCATACATTCCCCTCTTTGCCTCCAAGGACAAAGTTCTTTGTCTCCACAGACTCCTAAGTGCACCACTCACTCTTTTCCCCTCATCAATTCTATGATTCACCTCATCTTTCATAGACCCATCCGCTGACACGTCCACTCCCAAATATCTGAATACATTCACCTCCTCCATACTCTCTCCCTCCAATCTGATATTCAATCTTTCATCACCTAATCTTTTTGTTATCCTCATAACCTTACTCTTTCCTGTATTCACCTTTAATTTTCTTCTTTTGCACACCCTACCAAATTCATCCACCAATCTCTGCAACTTCTCTTCAGAATCTCCCAAGAGCACAGTGTCATCAGCAAAGAGCAGCTGTGACAACTCCCACTTTGTGTGTGATTCTTTATCTTTTAACTCCACACCTCTTGCCAAGACCCTCGCATTTACTTCTCTTACAACCCCATCTATAAATATATTAAACAACCACGGTGACATCACACATCCTTGTCTAAGGCCTACTTTTACTGGGAAATAATTTCCCTCTTTCCTACATACTCTAACTTGAGCCTCACTATCCTCGTAAAAACTCTTCACTGCTTTCAGTAACCTACCTCCTACACCATACACTTGCAACATCTGCCACATTGCCCCCCTATCCACCCTGTCATACGCCTTTTCCAAATCCATAAATGCCACAAAGACCTCTTTAGCCTTATCTAAATACTGTTCACTTATATGTTTCACTGTAAACACTTGGTCCACACACCCCCTACCTTTCCTAAAGCCTCCTTGTTCATCTGCTATCCTATTCTCCGTCTTACTTTTAATTCTTTCAATAATAACTCTACCATACACTTTACCAGGTATACTCAGCAGACTTATCCCCCTATAATTTTTGCACTCTCTTTTATCCCCTTTGCCTTTATACAAAGGAACTATGCATGCTCTCTGCCAATCCCTAGGTACCTCACCCTCTTCCATACATTTATTAAATAATTGCACCAACCACTCCAAAACTATATCCCCACCTGCTTTTAACATTTCTATCTTTATCCCATCAATCCCGGCTGCCTTACCCCCTTTCATTTTACCTACTGCCTCACGAACTTCCCCCACACTCACTACTGGCTCTTCCTCACTCCTACAAGATGTTATTCCTCCTTGTCCTATACACGAAATCACAGCTTCCCTATCTTCGTCAACATTTAACAATTCCTCAGAATATTCCCTCCATCTTCCCAATACCTCTAACTCTCCATTTAATAACTCTCCTCTCCTATTTTTAACTGACAAATCCATTTGTTCTCTAGGCTTTCTTAACTTGTTAATCTCACTCCAAAACTTTTTCTTATTTTCAACAAAATTTGTTGATAACATCTCACCCACTCTCTCATTTGCTCTCTTTTTACATTGCTTCACCACTCTCTTAACCTCTCTCTTTTTCTCCATATACTCTTCCCTCCTTGCATCACTTCTACTTTGTAAAAACTTCTCATATGCTAACTTTTTCTCCCTTACTACTCTCTTTACATCATCATTCCACCAATCGCTCCTCTTCCCTCCCGCACCCACTTTCCTGTAACCACAAACTTCTGCTGAACACTCTAACACTACATTTTTAAACCTACCCCATACCTCTTCGACCCCATTGCCTATGCTCTCATTAGCCCATCTATCCTCCAATAGCTGTTTATATCTTACCCTAACTGCCTCCTCTTTTAGTTTATAAACCTTCACCTCTCTCTTCCCTGATACTTCTATTCTCCTTGTATCCCATCTACCTTTTACTCTCAGTGTAGCTACAACTAGAAAGTGATCTGATATATCTGTGGCCCCTCTATAAACATGTACATCCTGAAGTCTACTCAACAGTCTTTTATCTACCAATACATAATCCAACAAACTACTGTCATTTCGCCCTACATCATATCTTGTATACTTATTTATCCTCTTTTTCTTAAAATATGTATTACCTATAACTAAACCCCTTTCTATACAAAGTTCAATCAAAGGGCTCCCATTATCATTTACACCTGGCACCCCAAACTTACCTACCGCACCCTCTCTAAAAGTTTCTCCTACTTTAGCATTCAGATCCCCTACCACAATTACTCTCTCACTTGGTTCAAAGGCTCCTATACATTCACTTAACATCTCCCAAAATCTCTCTCTCTCCTCTGCATTCCTCTCTTCTCCAGGTGCATACACGCTTATTATGACCCACTTCTCGCATCCAACCTTTACTTTAATCCACATAATTCTTGAATTTACACATTCATATTCTCTTTTCTCCTTCCATAACTGATCATTCAACATTACTGCTACCCCTTCCTTTGCTCTAACTCTCTCAGATACTCCAGATTTAATCCCATTTATTTCCCCCCACTGAAACTCCCCTACCCCCTTCAGCTTTGTTTCGCTTAGGGCCAGGACATCCAACTTCTTTTCATTCATAACATATCAGCAATCATCTGTTTCTTGTCAACCCCTTTTTCTGTATAAATTACTAAATGTAAATAGAAGAAAAACTTAAGCTTTTTCTTTTTGGGTCACCCTGCCTCAGTGGGAGACTGCTGGTATTTTAAAAACAAATAGTAATAACTTTTATGTGGGTGTGAAGAATGGGCTTTAATTAAACGTTGCCTGTGAACTTCTTTGAAGACAGCTGTTGAATGATTGTAGGAGTCCCTGTTTTAGTAACACCCGAGATCCAATGATTCGTACTTTGAGCGATGTCCAAAAGATAATATTAACCCTTTGAGGGTTGAGACCCCCAAACTTGAACTCCCTCTCAGTCAAAAAATTAAAAAAAAAAAAAAAAATTCTTATGAAATGATAGAGAATCTTTTCCTGATCGCAATGACACCAAAAGTATGAAATTTGATGGAAAACTTACGGAATTATGCTCTCGCGAAGTTAGCAGTCTCAACGATATTTACATATCAACGATTTCTCCCACTTTGAGCCCTATTTTCGGCCAATTTCAATGTTCCAGTTGACGAAAATCATAGCTATTTTTCTAGAACTCCATTTGTTTTATCGACTGAGTACAAGAAACCGCCCATTTACAGATTTCAACTACCCAATCAAGTGATCAGAAATAGGCAATTTGGCCTATTTCACACAAATTTCAAAAGATGCCAATTTCAAAATAGTTTCCAAAATAAACAAGACAGACATTCCCGGCACTAAAATAACATTTTCTCTGTTCATTAGTCATGTCTCCAGGCACAAAAAAATAGAAAATTTACTGTTAAGCAGACTACTGCATTATTGTTAAAAGATACAAATAATACCAGTGCACTTGTGAAAGAATATTAGACTCACCACTTGACGCATATTAGGTGTGTGGTGTGATTTGTTTACTCTTGAACATTGGCAAAAATCGAACATTTCCGCTTTGAGCTCAATTTCAAGGTACTTTTCATTGTAAAACCAATCAAAATCATCTCTATTTCTGTAATATATCTTCCATTCTATCAAAGGAGACCAAGAAAGCGAGAATACACCCATAAATACCATACGAAAATATACTGCAAAGTTACTGTTTTAAACCAAAAACACGGTCGGAGTTTATTTTTCTCATTATACACTGCGTGCTTCAGGATTTGTTTTATACTGCACACACTAACCATGCAGACCCATTCTTTCATATGTAGGCCTAGTAGCTTACTTCCACCAGATTTGAAGGCTGTAGAATTTACACATATAAGTACGTGACCAATGCTGGCTGTTAAGATGTACATGTACATGACCAACCCTCAAAGGGTTAATAACATGACTTATGAATTCTGGACAGTTACTAACATATATGATGGGTAATTATTGTTTGTACCATGATTTTCTGAAGGATAAATAGACTCAAGATTACAAATACAGTGGACCCCCGACTTATGATCAGCTCCCAACTCGAACAATTATGTAAGTGTATTTTTGTAAGTGCTTTTGTAAGTGTATTTTTGGGGGTCTGAAACGGACTAATCTAATTTACAATATTCCTTGTGGGAGCAAATTCATTTGGTAACGGCGCCCGAACAGCCTTCTGGAACAAATTAATATCGTAAGTCAGGAGTCCACTGTAACTCATTTATAAATTGAAACATTGGTAATGCAATTCATTCATAAGGTGGGAACATTTTTATGTCCTTTTGTCCTAGGTGTTTGTCCCACAGGTGGTCCTGACTTATTTCTCATAGTGTCTCGTGAACCTGAAGGCAGGCTGAATTTTACATTCTTTCATCATAACTAATTTAAGACATTAATTTTTTTGAAGTATTGCCCTCTAGGGTCTGCCTGGCATATGTCACCTCAATGAAACAGAGTTATGAATGAATGTGTGGCATGAGTGTATGTGAATAAGTAAGGTGTGTATGTGTGCTCTGTGTGTAGTAATGACCTACTTGACATATCACCAAGTAAAGTTTGCTTGTTATGATTGACGTTAGCCAGGGCTCCCATGATGCTTCAGACTCCTACCATGCTGGCAGGGGATTCATCTGTAAAAACTTGCATTTGTGGTCACAGTGGGGCTCATGCTAACCTCCCTGTGGTGCACAGAAATATACCTATTTAGATGAATTGTATTGTAGCCATTTGACTGAGTGTGTTACACACAGGCTTGGAGTTTTAGGACTCACTAGTCATGGTTTCAAACTCACTCATTCTGTAGTTTACTCTCATTGTTCTTTATGGATAGTTCCTTGGCCAGCACTTCTTTTTTCTCGGCCCATATGGACTTCTGTTGTCTTCAATATTTGTGATTGTCCCTACTACTAAAGATTTGTGGTAGCTCCTATTGCTCTTGAACCCTTCCAGGAGGTGCCTTAATGCTGGTGAAGGATTCTTGATCCAATGAAACAGTCTCATCCTCTCCTTCCTTAGATCAAACCGGAATATCGTCTTTCATTCCCCAGATACTATATGACTGGTTTACTGCTTCTCCCTAATTAAAATACTAAATGAAATACTGCTCTTCAAGATTTGTGGTTGTCCCTACAGTTTCTAATGGTTTTATGGCAGTCCATATTGCTCTTTAAGATTTGTGGCAATTTCTTCTGCTCTTAGTCCTGCTTATAGTCCCTCTTACTCATCATGATTTGGGGCAGTCCCTTCTGCTCTTCAAAATATGTGGCTGTCCCTACAGTTCTTTAATTTTTTATAGAAAATGGCCATTATCTTTTCCTAGCACAGCACACTGATTGCTTATCTTTTTGTCATCTTTTCAGGTTGGCTTCCTCCTTTGTAGGGATTCCTGAGTATTCATGCTTTGTATGAGACACCTTCATATGAGGTACCTGGTTGTACTTGTCCTTGCTCCTTCCCTTATTATAGGCCTAAAAGCCCACTGCTTCCATTGGTAGATCCTATACCTATAGAGGGCACAGGCCCTGGCCCTGTTCCCTTGCTCCCTAGAGCCTACTGGTACTATTTAACCCTTTGACTGTTTTCGACGTATAAATACGTCTTACGAGCCAATGTTTCTGACGTATATATACTCAATAATTCTAGCGGCTTCAAATCAAGTGGGAGAAAGCTGGTAGGCCCACATGTGAGAGAATGGGCCTATGTGGTCAGTGTGCACCACATAAAAAAAATCCTGCAGCACACATTGCGTAATGAGAAAAAAAAAACTCTGATCGTTTTTTTGGAATAAAACGCCGACTTTGAGGTGTATTTTCGTATAGTATTTATCATTGTATTTGCGTTTTCATGGTCTTAGGTGATAAAATGGAAAACATATTACAGAAATAGAGATGATTTTCATTACTTTTACTATGAAAACGACTTTGAAACTGAGCTCAAAGTAGCGGAAATGTTCGATTTTTACCAATGTTCAAGAGTAAATAAATCACACCACACGTCCAATACACGTCAACTGGGGAGTCTAATATTCTTTCACTAGTGCACTGATATTATTTATACCATTTTTACAATAATGCAGTCGTCTGCATAACAGTATATTTTGTATTTTTTTGTATGAATAAAAAATCAAAATAGAAAGCAATAATAATATAAGAGGGGCCTATAGATGTGACTAATGAACAGAGCATATGTTATTTTAGTGCCACGAATGTCTACCTTGTTTATTCTGGACCCTATTTTGAAATTGGCATCTTTTTTATTTTGCGTGAAATTGGCCAAATTGCCAATTTCTGACCACCATATTGGGTAGTCCAAATTAGTAAATGGGAGGTTTCTTGTACTCAGCTGATAGATAAAATGGAGTTCTAAAGAAATAGCTATGAGTTTGGTCAACTGGAACAATGGAATTGGCTGAAAATAGGGCTCAAAGTCGGCGAAATCGCCGATACGCATATGTCGCCGAGACCGCTAACTTCGCGGGAGCATAATTCCACGAGTTTTCGACCAAATTTCGAACTTTTGGTGTCATTACCATCGGGAAAAGATTCTCTATCATTTCATAAGAAAAAATAATTTTTTTTTTTTTTTCAAAAATTGAGCGACATAGAATGACAGTTTCAGAGAGGGGCCTGAAACAGTCAAAGGGTTAAATATAGATCGAGGTCATTGGGGCCCGGCTACATCTTTGAATATGCAGCCTTGCTCTGTTGCACATTTCCTGCATTCTCATTACTCCATAGTTTACCCTGCAATCCTGATTTCTAACATTGTGAAGATCAAGGGAATTTATTGGCAGCATGATCTCTTGCTCTCCCAGCCCTCAGGGGATGATCTGGTGCTGGTTCTAGTCTATTTGTTCCCTGCCTATTACATTTGGCTGTTGTGAGGGTCTGTTCATTTCCTTGGCTATGCTTGGCTTCAGTTGTGGGTAGCTAGCTGTTCTGGGCCTTGTGCCTGGCCTCACTTCTGTGGGTGCAGTGTCTCCTGTGTGTTGTCACATTAGTTTTCCATGGTACGAGCTCCATCTTTCCATCTTATAGTTTTTTTTTTTACCATTCTGTTTGCTGCCTGAGTGTTCCTGCACTGTCCTAAATTTGCCTTTTTGCCTTTAACCTCCATCAGACTGTGCAGTTCTTGCTGGACAACATTCCTGGGTTATGGGAATTTCCTCTTTCAAAATGTGCTCTGGTCTTTTTCTTCACTTACTCATACCTCCTACAAGGTAAGGCCTTTCTTTCCATTGTTTCTTCTGCAGGTGTGTGTAGGAGCCTGAAGTTTGGGACACATTCTGACTTCTCCCCTGGTGGCACCTTTTGGAACCTGCAGGGATTTCATTCTCCCAGGCCATCACATGGTCCTGGCATGAGTCATGCAAGTACTGTACCTCCATATTTGTTGATATTTCTTTGGCAGTCAGCTGACAGTGTGACCGTCACACCTTCATGCATCACCACTCTTATTGACATTCAGTTAAGTGTTAGTACTTATCTAAGTTATTCACCTTCATTTACTGCATACTGTATACAGGCAGGCCCTGCTTTACAGTGCTTTACTTTATGGTGGTTCACTAATGCAACTTTTTTCAATTATAACTACTCTTCATTTATTCAGACTTCCTACAATAAATATATTCACCACTCACTATAAGCTAAAGACAAAAATATTTTAAGGTAAGTAATGTGTGTGTATACTGTATATGCAATTTTTAGGCCTAGATCTATTGCTCACTTAATATATGATATTGTAAACATGTTCTCACTCTCTTACATGCATTTGAAAGTGAAAAAAAAAGCTGTTTCACTTTACAGTGATATTTGCTTCACAACAGTAGCCTGAAACCTAACCTGTTGTGTAATCAGGGCTCTCCTGTATACATGTCACATTTGCAACATGGGCTATATTATGGATTAGTGCTGGTTACTCTGTTGAGATTCCTTCTTTCCCCGGGTGTATGAAACTAGTACGACAGGGTACTTGAAATTTTCAAGCTTATTAGTCCCCTGACTAGGCCTGATAAAATGATGTGTGTGCTTCTCCCAGTTAAAAGACTAGGAGCACTTTGCCTCTTCTGAAGAACAAAGGACACTTTTGGTCAGGTCGATCTCTGGGCTTTGTTGATGGGGTCATCCATGTATGCTTGTAGGATGAGCCTTTAATTGTACTAGCCCAGTACTGTGTGCTTGAATCATATAGTACTTGAGAGATGCTGGTGACCTGTTTTGAGAGGAATTCTACCCTTGTAGCTCAGCCTGAAGTCAGGCTTCTTTGAATGGCAGGTCAGTCAGACTGTTGATGTTAGCAGAATGCTGGCTCACAAATCCATTACAGCCTGGCTGATCTGGCACCTATGTTTTCATGCAATAACAGATTTTTCTTGCATAATAGGATGCTGTTACTTTTGGCTTGCCATGTTCTTGTACCGTACAGGTCGTGCTCAGGACTGAGTATCCTTTAACTAGCCACAATTAGAACTGAACTGCAGCCTCCCTGTATTGGGAGTTTTTTTTTTTTTTTTTTTTTTTTTAATAGCTTTTTATCTCATAAGATTAAAGAGCATCTGAACCTGAAAATAATTATGGAAAGTTAACTGAAAAACATGAAAATTTACCTCTTCATATCATGTTGATTGAAACATTGAAGCCATGGTTGTAGACTCTGGTAATGAAATCCTGCAATACTCTAACACAGTTTGTTTATAAAGAATTTCTTTTATAAAATTGTTCTCTCGGTGTTTTTCACAGAACTTTTCTTTCGGCACTATGTATAATGTTGTTCTATCGGATGTTCTTCAGAGTGTGGTATTCTATAAAACAGGGGTGCTTGTACAGTGTGGTACTCCATAAAACATGGATGTATAGTGTGGTACTTCATAGAACATGGATGTATAATGTGGTACTTCATAAAACATGGATATAGAGTGTGGTACTTCATAAGACATAGGTGGATGTATACTGTGGTACTCCATAAAACATAAGTGGATGTACAATGTAAGAACACATTTAACACCAGTTTTGTTTATCCTTGTTATGACTTTGTTTTCTGAGTGTGTGCCTGTATAAATAACTCCTTCCTGGACATATTTTCTCTTCTCTATAGCTGAGCCCTTCCAGGAAAAGAAGGGGCACCTTGATGGTGCAGGACTCTTGAATAAAGGAGTGTAAGGGTTATTTTCCCCTTCCTTGCATCAAACCTTATTCCCTACCATTCCCTATGTGCTGTATGACACCGGTGAGCTTTGCGCTTCCCATAAATGTAAAAAAGATGGAGGAATAGTCCAGTGATGGTTTCCTCTTAGATGAAAAGTGTTGTACGGGACATTGTAACAGCCACCTTTTGAAGTGGGTCAGGGCTGCTGGTGCTGTGCATTTCAAGAATTCGTCTGATGAAGACTAGTGGAATAAATATAGCTGATTAAATAGGAGACAGAACTGTACTGTATTAGTTGAGAAAGTTAGGTGTGCCTTGGTTGTGGAGCACATGTTCCTGGGACAGAAGTAACACATACTTAGCGAAGCATTACACACTCAGTGAAGCATTTCATGAATATTTCTTGTTGAGATACTGGTTCTTCTCAGTATTTCAAATTCATTTTCACCATTTTTTTCTAAATATGCAGCTGAGTGGGTAGAAGATGCAATTTTTCAATAGAAATACTATGGAGTTTTGGCAGGTGGCAATGTGAGTTTCTTAAAGCTTCATATGCTTACGTTCATTTGAAGAATATCTTGTGTTACTCTCACTAGAATTAACACTTTCTTGCTTATAGTTATATTCATCTTCCCTTTCATCACCATCACTGCTGTCATCATTATCATGTAATGAAATGCAGAAGAAAGGTTGTAATAATCTTCCTGTAATAATGTTGGCAGAATTGCCAACTGACGGGATCATGACAGAAATGTTAAAAAGCAGGAGGGGATATAGTGTTGGAGTGGTTGGAGTTTTAATTTAATAAATATATGAAAGAGGGGAAGGTACCTAGGGATTGGCAGAGAGCATGCATAGTTCTTTTATATAAGGGGAAGGGGGACAAAAGAGATTGTAAAAATTATAGGGGAATAAGTTTACCGAGTATACCAGGTAAAATGTATGGTAGGATTATTACTGAAAGAATTAGAGGTAAGACAGGGAGTGGGATTGTAGATTGAGCAAGGAGGCTTTAGAGTGGGTAGGGGATGTGTAGATCAAGTGTTTACATTGAAGCATATATGTGAACAGTGTTTAGATAAAGGTAAGGAAGTTTTCATTGCATTTATGGATTTAGAAAAGGCATATGATAGTGTGGATAGGGGAGCAGTGTGGCAGATATTGCAAGTGTATGGAACAGGTAGTAAGTTACTTAATGCTGTTAAGAGTTTTTATGAGGGTAGTGAGGCTCAGGTTAGGGCGAGTAGGAGAGAGGAAGATTACTTCCCAGTAAAAGTAGGTCTTAGACAGGGATGTGTAATGTCACCATGGTTGTTTAATATATAGATGGAGTTGTAAAAAGTAAATGCTAGGGTGTTGGGAAGAGGGGTGGGATTAAATTATGGGGAATCAGATAGAAATTGGGAGTTGACACAGTTACTGTTTGCTGATAATACTGTACTTTTGGGAGATTCTAAAGAAAAGTTACGAAGGTTAGTGGACGAGTTTGGGAGGGTGTGTAAAGGTATAAAGTTGAAAGTGAACATAGATAAGAGTAAGGTGATGAGGGTATCAAATGATTTAGATAAAGACAAATTGAATATCACATTGGACAGAGGGAGTATGGAAGAAGTGAATGTTTTCAGATATTTGGGAGTTGACTTGTCAGCCGATGGGTTTATGAAGGATGAGGTTAACCATAGAATTGATGAAGGAAAAAAGGTGAGTGGTGCATTGAGGTATCTGTGGAGACAAAAAGTGTTATCCATGGAGGCAAAGAAGGAAATGTTGGAAAGTATAGTGGTACCAACACTCTTATATGGGTATGAAGCTTGGGTTGTAAATGCTGCAGCTAGGAGGCAGCTGGAGGCAGTGGAGATGTCCTGTCTAAGGGCAGTGTGTGGTGTAAATATTATGCAGAGAATTCAGTGCGTGGAAATTAGGTGGAGGTGTGGAGTTACTAAAAGTATTAGTCAGAGGGCCGAAGAAGAGTTGTTGAAGTGGTTTGGTCATTTAGAGAGAATAGAACAAAGTAGAATGACTTGGAGATCGTATAAATCTGTAGGGGAAGGAAGGTGGGGTAGGGGTCGCCCTCGAAAAGGTTGGAGGGAGGGAGTAAAGAAGGTTTTATGGGTGAGGGGCCTCCTTCAGGACTCTTATCAGAACAGCTAACAGGTTTCCCTGAATTCTTAAATAAATGTTGCTGTGTTCACACACTTCATGTTTCCACTTAATCGAACATCTTCACACAAGCCAGTTGGATGCTTTGGCACCTAGTACTCAAAACCTGGAGAAAGGTATCTGTTACCTTTCCCAACTACTGTGCTTCAGTTGCCAACTGGAGTCTAAGAACACTAGGAATACCAGCTGATATAGATAATAATTAATAATAATTTAGGCTTTTGTTACTCCTGAGCTCTTGTTCTTTCAAGAAATTCACAAACACTTGCATGCCAAGCCATAAAAGCAACACCAACAATGATGAAGAAGAAGTGCCATACTGAAGTTTATATTCAAGCGTGACAGTCAGCAATATAATTACGTATAAGCTACAGAAAAGAGATGTGCTTTCAGCTGAAGCTTGAAAGCTTGAAGATTCCGGGCTCTTAATAGACACTGAGAACCTAGTCACAGTGTTGTTATATATATATATATATATATATATATATATATATATATATATATATACAGGAGGGCCCCGCTTTATGGCGTTTCACTTTACGGCGTTCCGCTAATACGGTCATTTCAAATTATGACCAAAACTCGCTATACGCCTCCCCCCACCTGACTTTCTAATACAGTCACCGCGCCCCACCTTGTTTGTTTACATTCTTCGTGAGCTCAGTAAGCACTAAGTCTCTCCATTTTATCTGGAAACTCCAAAATTTCAAATGTTTTTAAAAATTATTTCATATTTTATATATACTCTGATATTTATACTTATGTATACCTGTACTTAAATAAACTTACATACTGTGCTGGCATGCAGGTACACATTAAAATCAGTAAGAGTGTCTTATGTCTCCAGACGTCATATTAGTAATGATAATAATAATCATCGAGTCTCATTTAAATGTCGTATATTACGTTAAATACACATTTTCATTAATCCACCTATGATATTTTTTCAAAATTATATAATAAACACGATACATAACATAAAAAGATGATAAGTACACCCTACAATAGAATAAATAAACATAAATATGAGATGTGGTAGCCAGATAACCTGTACAAGTGATGCCAAGAATAACATTTTCTCTAATCTAACATAAGAGAAAATGTGTTACTGGGGGTAACTGTAGAAAATTATTCCTTTCATATGTATGTAAGTTTATTCAGGTATACACAAATACAGTTACATAGATTATCATACATAACAACATATGTGTAGAGAACCTAGGATAACCCAAAAAAGTCAGAGTGACTTATTTCCATTGCCTTCACTCAGAGCATCATTTCTTCTCAAAATGATGTTACATGAGAATGGGAGTGTTCTTCTTTATTTATTCTACCGTATCAATGTAGAGACAACCTGTACACAATGTAACTTGTACACAAACCAGACGTGTACACTTCGTTTACAAAACTTACCTTCGCCTGGTTTGTTTACATAACTCTGCGCCTGTCCTCTCTCATGCACTCATTCTTTCTCTCTCTCATTTATTCGTTTTATCTCATTTACTTACTCCTGACCCTACATTAAGACTACAAATATTTTAAGGTAAGTAATGAGTGAACTGTATATACATTTTATCGCTCTGGGATGCTTAAATATCATAGAATAGTATGTGTGGGTGGGGTGGCCTGGTAAGGTAGACCAGCTGACTACCATACATACCACACTTGATTTCTTACAATAAATACTACTTGTCTCATCCTAGATTAAGACTATAAATATTTTAAGGTAAGTAATGAGTGCACTATGTGTGTATTGTACTTTTTTATTGTTTTTTGATGCCTGGTTCTATTGCTAACTTAATATAGGTTAGTGTAAACTTGTTATCTAGTGTTTGTATGCATTTGTAAGTGGAAAAAATGGGTGTTCCACTTTACAGCGGTTTCCGCTTTACGGCGGTAGCCTGGAACCTAACCAGCCGTATAAGTGGGGCCCTCCTGTATATATATATATATATATATATATATATATATATATATATATATATATATATATATATATATATATATATATACACACACAGTGGACCCCCGCATAGCGACTTTAATCCGTGCAAGAGGGCTGGTTGTTATGCGAAATGTTCGGTATGCGAATGAATTTTCCCCATAAGAAATAATGGAAATCAAATTAATCCGTGCAAGACACCCAAAAGTATGAAAAAAAAATTTTTTTACCACATGAAATGTTAATTTTAATACACACAAACTGAAAAAGGCATGCACGATTACATGATGACACTTACTTTTATTGAAGATCTGGTGATGATTGATGGGATGGGAGGAGGGGAGAGAGAGTGTTAGTGTTTAGAAGGGGAATCCCCTTCCATTAAGACTTGAGGTGTCGAGTCCTTTTCTGGGGTTACTTCCCTTCTTCTTTTAATGCCACTAGGACCAGCTTCAGAGTCACTGGTCTTCTGTCGCACAACATATCTGTCCATAGTGGCCTGTACCTCTCGTTCCTTTATGACTTCCCTAAAGTGTTTCACAACATTGTCAGTGTACAGGTTGCCAACACGGCTTGCAATAGCTGTGTGAGGGTGATTTTCATCCATGAAGGTTTGCACTTCAAGCCACTTTGCACAGATTTCGTTAATCTTTGTAGTAGGTAACTTCTTCAATTTCTCTCTCCCCTCCTCTGAACCAGTTTCCTCAGGTCTGGCCTCTTGCTGTTGAAGTTGATCTATCAGCTCATCAGTGGTTAGTTCTTCATTGTCCTCCTCCACCAACTCTTCCACATCCTCCCCACTAACCTCCAACCCCAAGGACTTTCCCAATGCCACAATGGATTCCTCAACTGGCATAATCCTCTCAGGGTTAGCCTCAAACCCTTCAAAATCCCTTTTGTCTACACATTCTGGCCACAGTTTCTTCCAAGCAGAGTTCAAGGTCTTTTTAGTCACTCCCTCCCAAGCCTTACCTATAAGGTTTACACAATTGAGGATATTAAAGTGCTCT